>NC_142516.1:170347500-170510000 GCF_057876585.1 Rhinolophus sinicus
AAACGGCCACTGAACTTGGAGCTGAGCTGCACCCTCCACAACTAGATTGAAAAACAACAACTTGACTTGGAGCTGATTGGCCCTGGAGAAACACCCTGTTCCTCAATATCCCCAAATATATATATATATATATATATATATATATATATATATATATATATATATATATATATATATATATATATATATATATTTAAAGAATGTAGATCAGCCACACTATGGTGCTTGTCTATTAGGGAGAGAGGAATGGGCAGGATGGTCAAAACCAACTCTAACAGTATTTCTAAGAGCATAAGAACACGGTCAGTTTCCTGGGCTTTCATTTCAGAGATATCAGCAGCTTCTGTTTTTTTTACAAGTCCCCTTTTTCTTTAAGCTTTTGAAGTCCTCCCAATAGCACTGCAAACAAATTCTTGAATTAAATCCTTTTAATGAAATATCTAGAATGGTTTCTCTTTTCCCAACTGTATGCTAACTGGTTCAATACTCAGTGACATTATTTGGTAATGAATGGAACACTATTAATAATTCAACCTCTGAAGCTGAGAAATAAAGAGAGAAAGAAAAACTGAAAAAAAATATGTATAACAGGTATAGCTCATAAGCAGGAAAAAAGGTTCAATTAAAATATATTCCTAAGCTATTATATATTTAAATTTCAATTTAAATTTGGATTTGCCTATAATTTATTTTTAGACTTCACTCATACACACATATTTTTTGATTTAGTGTAGAACTTATTTTCTTCACACAGTGGCATGTCTCTGGGACTTAATGTTCTCATATGACAGTAGAAAACAAAAATTTGTGTCATCTCTTAAAGAACTGAGAGTTGCATATGAGAGAGAGAGAGAGAGAGAGAGAGAGAGAGAGAGAGAGAGAGAGAGAGAGAGAAAGAGAGAAAGAGAGAGACCAATACAAAGACAGCTTACATATAGCAATAAATGTAAGGAAACAGTAGTGGAATAGTGTACCAGTAGAGCTAAAGCACAGGTTGCCCCAGGTATGGCACATCATTTTGACGGAAGAAGTCCTCTTTCAGGAAGAAATTCTTGTAAGAGTGACAGCTGGCAGCTGGAGTTAAAGTGTCTTGGTCTTGAGGGGTAGACCTGAGCAACACACCACAGTGGCTACTAACATACCAGTTTTCTGTCACACCATCCTTTACAACAACCTGTATCTCCTCCTTTACCATCCATGCTGACACTGAGAGTGGGTGTGAAGGTAGAATAACAGCTGAAAGAGTGACCCTTTATGTGTTTCCCTCCTGTCTTCCTTCCTCCCCACCCTCCCTATCTCCATCTTCCCTTCCCTTCCCTTTTCTCCCCTTCCCTCGACTCCCCTTCTTCCCCTTCCTCTCCCTTCCCCTCCCAGCCATTCCTTCCTTCCTTCCTTCCTTCCTTCCCTCCCTCCCTCCCTCCCTCCTTCCTTTCTTTTTTCTCCCTTATTCATTTTCTTCCAAAAAATAATGAAGATGGGAATTGTGTTTTTTACTGATAGCAGATAAAGTATTTCCCTTCTCACTTAAAGATTAAAACAATACTTTGTTTTGTAATTCTTTTGTTTGCCTATTCATTCAATACAATTTTATTGTATAATTACTGTGCATTTAGTGCTTAAGAAACCTTATTTTTAGTTTTGAAGGCATTCTTATTCAGCTAAACATTTCCTGTTTTCTTATATAAACATGTATCTTGATATCAGGATAAACTAATGCAATATGATAAGAGCCTAATGACAGAATTCCAAGAGCTGCCAAGAGGAAATGAAATGATAGCTACAAAATATCCAAGTAGTTTTTCTTCACATCTAGTTTGTCTTGTAAACTAAGAGGAGTTATCTTTCAAAAAGCAATCTGTAGTCAAGGAAGTGAAATCATATCTGTCTTTTTCCAATAAACATGAATTATGATCTTATTCAGTGGAAATCTTAAACTTGCTTAAAAAAAAGCAGAATCTTCTTATTAGAGAATCATAAAAATGAGCATTCAAACTTTAATTACACTAATATTGACAACTAACTCCATATAGTAAAGTATCTGGAATACATATTAGTGTCTCTTGACTTTTTGTTTGTTTGTTTGTTTGTCGCAATATAAATAATTAATATTTTCGTGTGAGGTATCTCTATGCTCAATCCGAGCTAAGTGATGTTGAGTAATTTACTTCAGTTTTCTCCCTGCAAAATGGGGATACATATGCCTACCAGTATATGCAAAGAATTAAATTAGATTTCTCAAAGCACATATCTGTTTGACTTTTGATGTAAAGAAACAAAATTTAAATCTATGGAACTGTAATTTATGTAAACTTCTTAGATAAACATGGGATGAATAAACAGCAATTATTCTAGAATTAGGGGATCATCAAACCTTTTGTATTTAATTAAGATTGCTAATCCTTGACATCCCTAGCTTGCAAAGCAGGAGGTCACGTAGATCAGAAAGGTCAGTGCCCTTACCCTTGTCATTCGGGGACTATGATGGGCCAGTGCTCCTTAACAACGATCGGTGGCAAGGACAAAAACTGACACATGACATTAATTTTTCTTAAAGTAAACTTGTCCACTTAGATTCCAAAAAGGTCCCAAGAACCATGGACATGGACACGGTTACAGAAAAGTTTTGTCCAACAGTAAAAATTCTTCCAGACCTATATACATATTTAAATAAGAGAATATGAGTCTGAAAGTATCAGTATGTTATGGTTGAGAACTGGGGTTATTCATGTTGGAAATCAATGGGAGAGATGCTTAATATATACTATTCCATCCAAGATATAGGGTTATAAAATGTGGGAAAGGTATTTGATACAAGTAGGCAATAGGTGTCCTCACGCTTTCATGATTAGATCCTACAACAGTGGAAGGCTGGATGAGTTGAAAAACAGCATACTGGAAGTAGAGAAATGAACTAAATATCTCTAACAATAGCATTGGTATTAATGAATATGGGGTTGGATTTGTTAATATGGGTAATAAAACAGAGACAAACACAGGTTAACAACAAATAAAAAGTACAACAGTTAAATATAGCAAGAGAGAAAAATGAATTTGATTTTGTTATTGTTGTTAATAGGAAGGCTTAAAATTATTGGGACTATTGAAAGGAAATTTGTTTTTTATAGACTTTTACATAAGAAAATAAAGTTCTAATGTTGTAAAGAACATTATCAGGAGCATGTAGGAAAGTTGGATATTCTAAAAGATAAGGGATTTTTAAATTGCATAATGTAGATAAAATTCTACAATAACTACGTATGGGTGGTATTTCAATAAAATGATCTTACAGTACATTTAGAAGAGGCAACACCTGAATTAATTAGCTTCAGAAGAAATGACAGCAGTAGATATTAATAGCCTGTGCCTTAGCTAGGTGCTTGGAATGGTGCCCATGTGGTTGGGTTGTTTCTGAGTAGGTACAACCCTTTGTCTACCTCTTTCTATGGGAAGTGGCACCGCTACAGAAAGGCCAGAGGAGGGTACTCTAAGTGCATGGGTCACAGACAGTGCCACCTATTGTTCTGCTCTGAGGGCAGTACAGGTAATAACTGAACTCTGGGACAGGTGTTTGGGAAGAATTCCTTTTATCTAAGGACCCCTAAAGCCCCTTAACTCAATTCATGCATAGCCCTGTCCTAATTCAGTCAAGCAATGCATTTATAAAAATTTCCTCCATTATTGAAATTACAAAATATACTCAGATTGTAATAAATGTATTTTTCTCATGTCATGTGTTTTGAAAGAATGATGAAACACAAATTATGGGAAGGTAGCTACCATAGTTAAGGAAGCTTTAGGAAGCTAAATAATGCATTGAATTCAGTTGACTATTAGTGATCAATTAGAATTTTATAAAGAACCAGTGAAGCTTGGCTTATTTTCTAATTCTCTTCATGGCTGGAAAAAAATAATAATAATGAAGGAAAGAAAGAAAAGAAAACCAAAACTAAATCAATGCAAACGTAACCCTTATGATTCCTTGATTTTTAGAGTAAGTCAAAATCAATGAAGACAAATGAGTGATAAGTTCTTGAAACAGAGGCTAATATTATATTCTTCTTGAGTATAAAAGGTGAGAGCCAGGCACACTCAACACATATGTCAACAGTGAAGCAGTTCAGATTTTTCTATCCCTACAGCAGTCCTGAGACAATGATATATGAAAATGTATTGACTTGAAAGAAGAAATTAATTAAAAATGAGAAATTCATACACGTGGAGGTTGAAGAATTCTTTGGGGTCACTGCCTTCCTGCAAAGTAAAGTTTCTTTAGGTTCTCTCTCTGAGTGATACTCCCTCTCTGCCAACTTAGTGAGCCTGAAATGAATGTCCCAGTCAGCCCTGTGGCTTGCCTTTTTTTTCACTACCTGTTCAGGTAATCAATCAGAGAACAATGTGGATGCTGTTGCTGGTGTCAATTAAATTAGGTCAAAAGTGTAACAGCAGTGGGAAAAAAAAAGAAAAGATCAGACAGTAGAGCAAAAACCCAAGACACTGGAGTACCTTATGGTACGAGTAAACAATTCACTACACAATTTCTAGAGAGAGTAAGCTCACAAACTGTTAAATACTATTTTCCTTTGGGTACAATTTTAATTTAAAAAGCAGCATGGATGCAGATTTTATATCATCACTATTCAAATAGCTGAGAAAGTTGTTTGAATTTTAAAACCTCACAGTATGTCATTTAAAAATATTTTTTGCATGTATTTAAATACGATTTGCTCAATGCTTGTAAGATCACAGTAGAACAAGAAATATCCAGGATAAGGTTGGTGTTTTTGTGGTACTATGTGAGGAGTCATTAGGGGCTGGCTCACTTAGGTCTTGACATTGGTTGTTTCCTGAGAAAGTTATAATAATAAGTAAGTATTCTTAAAACTGCTATAAAGTAAGCTAGTCAAATGTCTTTCTTCTTTGTAAATCAGTTATTGAATAAAAAGAAATTAAATGATAAGAAATTAAATAGTCTTAAGGATATGTTAAGAATGGGCAACACAAATAACTTACACTGAGGAAGAGAAAACAAAGCAATAAACAAAACAAAATAAACAAAAATTGACTAATTGAACTGCTTCATTATTGCAGAGATTAGACACGTGGAATTACTTATAAAACTGAGAGAAAGTGGCTCTTGTTGAATGATAAGTTTCCAAGGAAATTTTAAAAAGCACCTTACATAGTCAGATTTCACTTATATAGTTCTACTTCATTTTACTTTTATATAGTTCTTTTGAAAATACTATACTATATCTAGAAATAAACCATGCAACTGAACAATAAACATAGGCTTTATTTTTTCAGTTTCAAGAAGTTTCATTATTATGCCCAGAGCAATATTTATGATTTCAAAGAATGGACTGTGTAAGCATTTAATTTAGTGTATATATTATCTAGCTTTCCTTGTTATTCCTTTGATATTGTTGCTAACAAAAGCATTTTCTACAATGGAAAGTGTAGGAGTCAAAATTTTATTTATATGAATTATACACATACATAAACTAGGCACACAGATTTATGTTTTTTGTGACCCTTTTAACTCTCTGTACTTGCTGTTAAGTTGTATATTTTTCCATAGGAGCACGTAACTCATGAGAAAATGACTAACATTGAAAACTCAGTTAAGTCTCAAAAATAGGCATTAGTTCTCAGACATGACTCTCCTTTTGGGAAATCAAAGTTTTATTGCTGGATAAATTAATGTTTCAAATGTATGAATACAGATGCTGTTTGCAAATTTGTCACAATCTGTCTTCTAGCAGAAGAATTTATACTGTATACAGTAATAGAAAACAGAAAACTGCATATTTCACTAAATTGCAGCTGTGTGTGGAAGATTTATGTGATTATTTTTTGTCAGTGAAACATGTAGTGAAACACCCATGTATTTCACTGGAGTATTGTAAATGGACTGAGTATATTTATTTTTAAACTCATTCTACATTTATTTTACACAATATATAGTGCCCTTATCACATTAAAAAGAACAAGCATATTAAATCTGTTCAAGGTAATTTCATTACTTCAAAAGCCAGTTTATAGTAAAAATATTGAACAGGATTTTAACTTTCAACCTTAGAAGAGTAACCCATATGATTTTCCATCAAACATTTTCTTAGATCTTGAAAATGTGTCAACACCCAACAAAATGAATTGTAAATGTATTCAATATATCATGAAGTTGATTATTATTGGTAACTAAACCTGAACATGCAGGCCCAGAGGCAAGCATTATATAGAGAATTACCAAATTGTCCATGTCATCATGTGTGTACATATGAAACTCTCACCAAGTCATTTTTGCATAAATTGGTTACATCTTGTGTCATTATTGTATGGAAAAAGCTTAATATTATACAGTATGTCCCGTGGTTCTAGGATAATGAAAAAATCTGCTTCTGCTTCATATTCCAAACCAGAAGAGAGGAATAGTCTCTTTCCAAAGAAGTTTGGAAATTAGCCCTCATCCAGTCTCCCATAGTATTAACCTATAGATGAAATTGATGTCACTAGACCACCACTCAGGAAAGAAACACACAAATTGGTTAGAATGTATACTTTAAATCAAACTGAAGATAAGCTTTCAAAAAATAATAACTAATTTGCAATTTGAGAATGAACTTTCTGGGAAAGGTAAAGAATAAATTTGGTCATAAATATGCTTTGCTGCAATAGCTAACAAAAATCAAGATTCCTTATGTTTTTTTTTTTTTTTTTTTTTTTTTTTTTTATCTGTAAACTTGGGGCAGGAGGGAAGGACCAGATGGGAGAGGAGACTGATAAAACAGAGATGTGACCAACCTAAATTTACTTCCAATGATGAAACCAAAGTATACAGAGTATCATAATGAAGTGGGGAAAAAATAACTCATGATTTTAAGTATACTCTTCCGGAAATGAGATAGAAGCCATTGCCGAAGAATGAACCATATTAGTCATTTAACATAATATCAGAGGAGAAAGAAGAACCTTAGGTCTCCAAGAAAGCCTCTATTCAGGATGTAGAAAAATGGCATAGGTAGAGAAAATGGTCTCAGAAAAACGTAAAGGGAATCAAATAGATTCTGATAAATGTATCTTCTCGGTTTAAGCATAAGCAAGATACAGGATATGACATGACAACCATATGAATAAAGCAAAGACAAAGACAAAGCAAAAACAGCAAGACCAAGAGGAAGATGGAGAAAAAAAGAAGAAAGTAGAAGGGAAAGAAGAGAAGGAGGAAGATGAAAGAAAAAGAAGAGAATGAAAGTAAAGATATAACATGAATTTTCTAAAAAAAAAAAACCAGAAAAATAACAACTTTTTGAAGAAAATGTGACCTAAAGTAAGAATGAATGTTCAAAGAGTGTGTTATAATTGAATGGAAATAGTAACGCAATTCAATATAATGAGAGCTCACAAACCACATAAACAAAAATGAAGTGAAATAAAAGGTAAAACCATGAAGCAAAATAAATAAAAGGAAACTTATGTCAGCATAATAAAACTAACATAAACATTAGAAGAGATAGAGGAACTAATACTCACATTACTGGCATAAAAGTTTTAAGATAACTGTGAAAACATGAATATTTTCAAGAAATTAAGGTAATGAAGGGGACAATATAGATATGAGGGATAAATAAGGCTAACTCAACATAAAGTTGGGATAATCAAACATAAATAAAACTTATTCAAGATTCTAATAAAAGAAAATTTAGCTGCAATATAAAACAATTGAATTAATAGTGTGAAAGCATACCGAAAGTCCCAGACAGGTGACATGGGAGCAGAAAAGCTATTGTTTTAGCTACAGTGATTAAAGGTTATTTTAAATTATTCTTGAAATAATTTTTTTGACAATAAAATTTACTCAACCTAGACAGAAACAAAAAAAAAATTGAAAAATAGATGAAGAATATCCAGCCTTATGCAGATATGTGGTTGGAAAAGAGGAAAATAATTATATCTGAGACTACCCTCAAACTCAACAATAGGGGCTTGCTTAAAGACAGGGTGCAATGGGAAATCACAGCAACAGACTTTTCATTCCGTTACATTGAAGTCCACTGGTCTTTCTTGCCCTTGGACTAGCTATGCAGCCATGCGAGATTTTGTAACACCACACATTGATCATTTGGAAAATATTTGTTTCTCAGAGTTATATAGGTCTTACACAATATTGACATTTTACTATACAATATAAAAATAAACCTCATTAATTTTGCCTCTGTCCTTTTCAGAGATAGCTATAAGGATATCTGTCCATTCCACAGGGGCAGATATAAGGTTTCCACAACTCTAATTTTTACTTGACAGTTGGAATTTTATCCATGACAATATTGTCTATTTTCTGGTTTTCCTTAGGTAACAAACTCTCATTCACCATTTAAAAGAAGAGAAAAAAAAAAATTCTGCCAAATACCTAAACCTGAATAACTCTATTTTGTCTGTCAGTCATTCTTTCAGATAAAAATATTGTCCTGTGGAAAATAGGGCTACTTTAGCACACAATTCAGACAACAAAAGCTCTTCTTCAAGGTAACCAGATGCTCTTCTTTCAAGAATATTCTTAAGTTAAGGTGCCTATTTTTTCAACTGCTGGTGCATTGTGATGAAAATACAATGACTATAAATACTGCCTTGGTTTGTGCTGAGGAGTCAGCAGCTTTACTGATCCTTGCTTCAGCATCATCAATGCGAATGGCAATACATTTGAAAAGGCAAATAGTCTCAGTGTTACAATGAAAATAGTTTTGGCCACGTATATCTAAGGATTCCTGAGGATACCCAGGGAATTGCAGACCAGACTTTGAGAACTGCTGATACTATTATATTTATCCATCCATCAATCTGTCAGAAAATAAGATATATCTGAAATGATAGTCTGATAAATTTAATAAAGGTTATTTCTGGTCGGTGGAATCTGGGGTATCCTTTATTTTCTTCTTTGTACTTTCTCATACTGCTTGAATTATACATAATAAGTAATATTTCTAAAAAGACGATGTCACGTTTCTTAAATGAATAACCGCAGAGATTTGTTGCTTAAAAATGACTTTGAATAAGGGAAATCATAAGAAACAAAGACATAGTCCTAAAGGTGAAGCAGTGAGAAATGATTAGCATAGAAAAGACAAGACTAAGTGGAAGAAGGGCAACATGGAAAGGATACCAAACGAGAGAAACATAAAGGATCACACATCAGGGACGATCCCTACATTATTACTGAGGAGGATGAGAGACTATCAGAACCACCTGTGCATCACTGATCCCTTGATACACAGTAGCTTGTAGATATTTCTCCTTACAGAGTATGAACTCGGTCATTTTATGCAATTTTTTTTTTTTTTTGTCATCACAAAGAGTCTGGCAAATAAAAAATAAAAATCATTCTAAATGCCAAATCTTGGTGCGCACAGAGATCTAAATCGAGTTAGACTTTCCTTCTCACAGTCTCCGAATCTTCTTCCTCTTCCCCACCCCCATACATGAGCTCACACACAGAAACTTTGTACAGTTATGTTAAAATCAGGTAGTTTATTTAGGTGTGAAGCATACAAAGGTCAACATTAAATTCCTTAGTTTTGTCCTAAAAAAATACCATGTTACTCCATTAGCAGAAAAATAAATAGAAAAGGTGCAGCACTCATTTTTTTTCTTTTTTTTTCTTTTTTTGTAGCAACCGGGAAAGTACTATTTTAAGTGGTTTTGAGTTGTCCCTAACACAGACAGATATACACAAGTCACACACTTAGTACACTGTTTTGACATGGTAGTTCAACGCCTGCATCTTACAGAATTCTTACAGCACTCTTGTTTTCTAGTGTCATCCTTGTAGTAACAAAGATTAAAATTGGAAGCCAGCATTTTTCAACTGTGAAGTACTGGATCCAATTACTTATAGCAACTAAAAGCAGGGTTTATTTTAATAGGATTTGCAGTAAAACAAGGCATATAAAAATCAGATGCATAGGCAAAGACTTTTTCATCTTTAATCATTAAGCTACCAGTACAAATTGAGCCCTGAAGTTATTTCATTCCCAAAGGAGATCAGAGATTTAAAGAATTCAGGGGGATTAAACATTCGTGTTTGAGTGAACATGCTAAGTGTTTTTGTGCTTGCGATCATTAAAATAGTATTTTCAATACTTTATTTTAAATGCATGGACCATATTTATTTTTCTTTCCTATATGATGGCTTGTAACCCCTTCTAGGGCTTGGCATTAAGAGCTGGTAGTGTGAATGTTTTATTATTAACTCTCTCAAATATTATCTTAGGTATATTTAAAGTAAAGAAAGATTTTTGTTTTGTTTTGTTTTTCAGGACATCCTTCTTCCTTACATTTCTGAGTCTCTAATTGTCCCGTTTACCTTTGATCTTATAATTTTTGTGTTAGGGAAGAAAGGTTAATGGCAGAATAACTTTCCATTAGGCTAAGGCTTCTGAGAATAGTTTTTAGTGTGTGATTATATCACAGACTAACATCCAACTTTTACAAAATTTCAAAGTTTGTATGATAAACTATTAGCATGTGATAACTTTTTTTTTATCTATAAATATATAATTAAATTTCCATTTATTTTATTTCCTATGTAGGATACTACATATAAATGAAACATCTTTCTGTGAGAGGCTCAGGAAATCAGATGTATAGATATCATAAAAAATCATTCTTAAGTGTTGTAGAGGTCAGACCAGTAAGTTCATTCATTAAAATATATATAATATTTTCTTTGCGTCAGGTACTGTTTTAGCCATTGAATTATACAATATAAACCACACGAATATCAATCACAATGTCAGTTATGAAACAGACTATGCATGGGCAAAGGTAAAACTGAGAAAGGAGACAAGGATTTACACGAAGAATCAGCTAATTAATAGAGGCTATTTACCTAAAATAAGAAAAAATGTGTTGACAAAGGAGGCATAAGGACCAACCTATTCTAGCTAAAAATAGTCATGTGCTGAGTACTTTGCTAGGTGCATTATAAATTTTTCTCATTTATTTTTCTAGTTCAATATATGAGATAGTATATCAGTTATTGTGTTCTTCTGCAAGTAACAGAAAACACTAAGTCAAATTGGTTTAAATATTAAAGAAATTTAATATCTCAGAATAATTGGAATTCAGAGATAAGGCAGGCTTTGGGTGCAGTTCTGTCTGGGGCTTACTCATTTCATAAAAACTCGCGATCGTTCTGCCCTTCTGCTCTACTTTGTTAACCCTTCATCTTACTTCAGTCTAGTTCCTTTCATTGTACAAGGTGGTCACCAATGAAAACTGAAAACAAATGACTCCTTACCTGTTTAATTCCACTCAGAAGGTAAAGGAGAAAGTCAAAAGTATACTATAAGTCCTCTTGATATCATATTTTCCTCCATCCAAACTTCCAAACTGGTACCAAGGATTAATTTGAATGGTGTGATGGGGAGCGCCAAAGCCAATATCACTGCATGGAACTGGTCCCTCAGCCCAAGCTTCAATTCAACCATTGTTGACCATGTACCTTGGAGTCAGTGGTATGCACTTGACAGAACAGTGTAACACACATGCAGTTCAATGATATTTGACATTCTGTTAAGTTAGTGAGACATATTCAGGGGAGAGGCTGAGAAAAGATGTGTGCACATACTCCATCAAGTGACCAGTTTAACGCTCTCTTCTCAAGGTTATCTTTTTTAAAGCATATTTCTCAAGGTAATTTTATGTCTTCAGGAACAGAATAAAATCATCCAGGTACATCAATATCTATACATTTTCATATCCATAGTCACCTCTATTCCCATTCCCATAAAGAGAGCTAGTAATCTGGAGATGCTCAAGCTGTTTCCTTCAAATGGAAAACAAATGAATAAGTGATAGATGATAGATTACAGAAAGATAGACAGACAGATAGATAGATAGATGATAGATAGATAGATAGATAGATAGATAGATAGATAGATAGATAGATAACGGATGGATAGATAGAGAGATAGATGATAAATAAATAGAATGAATAAATGAATGAACCATGAACTCTACTGGAAAAATAAAGGCTATGCTTGTCTCATAGCCATTCACCTTACATACTTACTTCTTGAATTACATACTAAAAATCACAAACATACTAAGGGGTTCCCCCCTTGGGGAAGGGGGTATCAATCCATTTGTTCAGCATTCTTTAATTCACACATTCCTCATTTTCTTAAATGTCTTAATTAACAACATAAATTGCATAAAATCTCAGAAATAACACCACTATGTGCATTTCGAACAAGTGTCCAAATCCTGGCCTCCACACTAAGTAGTGATTTCCTCACAGCTGAGATTATTATTGAGACTAACATTTCAACCCAGATTGTCCCATTAATCAATTATATATCTAGGGATGCATTACATAACTTCCCTCATTGACTGCTTCCTTATCATTAAAGAAGTTATAAAATTTAGCCTATATATTGGTAGTGTTTTTAGGTTCAAGTAATGTATACATACTGAAAATTTCTGAAAACAGAAAGGTACATGCAAACAAATGGCAAACATTATATTATTATTATTAATTATTATTATCCTTATCTGTAGAATAACACCATTTCTATCACCTGGGAACAGTTAAAATGTAAAATTTCAGCCATGAGCACTGTCATGCAGGGCGGCCTGTGGGGTCTCTAGTCCCGCTTCCCACATAAGAATGCAGGATATGGTGAGGTCAAAAAGGAACATCCACGGAGCCATAGATAGGGGAGTCATACCACTATAGTCTCGCTGGCGGCTGGGTTGGAGACACAGGAAGCAGGAACCACACGATCTGCAACCTGCTTTTCTCTGCCAACCAACCTCACTTGCTAACTGCCATCCATTGTGCTAACTGCAATCTGCTCTTGCTAGCTCAGCCACCATCTTCTTGCTAGCCCCCATTTTGCTGCTAGCTTAGCCACAACAGTTATATTAGGGGCCTATGGCTCACTGGTTACAACTGACGGCCAAATAGCCACAGCTGATGGCCATCCAATCACAGTTGATGGCCATTTACTACCTGAGTGAGCACCTTTCCACGTGAGGGCGAGAGCCTGGAAACTGCACTCCTGGCTCTGTCCCCACAAGCACATAATCAAAGGTTGACTGAACAATGTCAACCTCAGGAAATGTACTCAAACTCTGAGAAAAGAGGTGCTTTCTTTTATGTGGGGTCATTAGTTACAAGAAAACATTAAGGCTATATCTGCAAGTGGTCGTATTAGCTACTACACAGAGAGAACTTGCCTAAGATTGAAGCTACCACAGAGAACACTGGGGGGGGGGGGGGGGAGAGAGAGAGAGAGACAGTGAGAGAGAGCCACAGATACTTGAAGACATACTTTGATTGCTTTTTGAAGCAGGGATTTTCTTTTGAGCATCTCAGTTACATTAGCAAATCAATAAATTCACTTTAGTTGTTGCTATTTAATGGAAGTTGTTTTATTTATTTATTTTCCCATGAAATTTGAGTTAAAGAGTCACCTTCCTTTATGAAATCTTAATAAAAAATATTGTTATTCCTGGAGGGAGACCTCAGAAACTTTTGGAGGTTATGATGATTTTAGTCGGGAATTCTCACGCAGAATTAGAAGCTACCTCTCACTATCCCATCCCATAAAGTGGACACAAAACGAGGACATGCCCTTGGGAATTTTTTCTATATATCACTGAAAGAGAGTTATTAAAAGATTAGATATTTTTGAGAAATAACACTGAGGAATAAGCAGTGTGCACTCTGAAATAAACACATTGACCTTGTAACATTTAGCAGAAGGCTAAAATAAATATGTCTACACCTGTTTTGGTGTTTGAAAAATGTTTAGAGAAAACTTTGTTGTTCAATGATCCTTAGAGCTAGAGTTGTAGATAGGGCATGCTTAGAACATACAGGAACTGAGACTATTCTGGGTTGATTTTTGTCCTAGTCTTACAATGACTTTATCTCAGCATCTGATTGCATCTTAGGAAAGGGAAAAGAGCAAGAGATGCACAGCAGGGAAGAAACGTGGCAAGGTCCTGTCACTGGTCTAGATATTGGTGAATAATGTAGAAGTGCATTGACCGCAGGAAGTTCAAAGCTTCCCAAGTAATGTTAGATGGCTTTTGGAAACTGACTACAAGCCGTTTTCTTGACTCCTGAGGAGATGCATCCTGAGGAGTGTGGGTCACACTCTCACCTCTCTTTTAGCATTTATTTTTTAAGACTTAAATAATTTTTCTAAAAATGTGCACGTTACCTTGTACAGGGGCCATATTAATCTCTGCATCCACTCAAGTTTTAGTTTATGTCCTTTACAACTGATGTCTTTGTTCTTCTCTTCATAGATCAGGAAACTCAAACTTGTTGAAATCGTATAATGTAACAAATTTCACACAGCTGGTAAGCGTAAGCCAAACACAAGAGAAAACCCACCTCAAAATATTCATCTTGCAAGGTCGTAAAACCGTGGCTCAGCTGCAAATCTGTCCTTAGAAAAAAGCCCTGGAAAACACCCCCCAGTTTCTTAAACTCCTAGAGATCTCATTTTTAGAATTTCTACTATATTAATTGCACATCACTAAGTGTGGTCATGAGTCCTTGGATCTATGATCCTAAAATAGCAAGAATTATGATAGGGTGTGGGGACAGAGCCCCAGAGAGCAGTTTCCAGGCTCTTGGCCTCACATGGAAAGGTGCTGACTCGGGTAGTAGATGGCCGTCAGCTGTGGCTAGTTGGCTGTCAGATGTAACCCTTGAGCCATTGGCCACTAATATAACTGCCACGGATGCGTTGGGGAGTAGAGTCAAGGAGAGTCGGCCAGTTAGCAGAAAAGCGGACAGCAGGTCACACGTTGTGTGAATCCAGCCTCCAGTGAGACCATAGTGGTATGACTCCCCTACCTATGGCTCCGTGGGTGTTCCTTTTTGGCCTAGCCACATCCTGTGTTTGTATGTGGGGAGCAGGAGCAGAGACCCTGCAGGCCGCCCCAAGTGACACAGGGAAAGTTAGAAGGAATCTAGTGGACACTGGTCTAATATGAAGCAAAAGAGAATAATTTGAAATCATCAATGTTACCTCATTTTACAAACAGGTCTCTTTCAATCTTCTGCAGCTGGGCATAAAAATGCCCTAATTCCTGTTAATTAAATGTGTGAACAGTAAACTGAGGCCTTAGGAACCATAGTGGCACTATCCTTCCTGTTAGCACTTTTATGGCATGTTGCCCTAATGAATAACCATGTTTGTTTGACTACAATACTCTACAAAAATAATAAATCTGTTCAGGCAAATAAGGGAAATATTAATTAAATTAAAATACATACGTATTTCAGGCTTCTACATGAAAGATAGATCAGTGAGTAGAACACATAAGAAAGCATATTTGAAACACAAGGTGTTTTTCCCTAACATTTAAAATTGTCTAGGATTGTGAAAAATTGCTTTTCCATCTCTGAGTTTAAGAATGTTAGAAATGAGGTTTGTACATGAAATAGAAGATCGCATAAGATGTCACCAAAATCCTTAAAAATTGAAGATTATTTTGGCATGTTCATTTTTTTTTTTTCTCAGAAAGAATGGAACCTACAGACACAAACTATGTGTAATTTTGTACCCAGTTTTAGGAACAAGTGCAACCATCTGTCTATGCTGTAAGCTTGTTCAGAAAATAACAATTTCCAGCATAACTGGGACTAAGTATTCTAGTTGGCTGAAAGAGCTGGTGGCTGTTTAATGAATGCCACTTAAACAGTGTAAGGTTGTTGAATACAACCTTTGATTCTAAGTAAAATGAAAGTTTATTAAGACAACTCTTTAATAAAGAATATTGAGCTTTTCAAATTTTCTAAAAGCATTTTCATGTTTGCTTTTGACTGTGATACTTCTCAGAAACAATGACAGAGCAAAATACTCATTTGACAGTTTTCATAAAATCATTATTAGGGAAGATTCGAGACTAACTACTAAAATTTGCTTGGCTGAGGCTTAAATTCTCAATAGTCTTATTCATCATAAGTTATGTACATATTTATTCTTTACAATGTTTCATACATAATTTAACATTTAAACCACTTTCCGTTTGGGGGAATTTTGCTTGACATTTCATTCAGCAGCAATTTGGGCCTTTGTTTCTAATTATATTTTTCAATATTCTTGCTTTTTCTGTTTTCTACATTTAAAATTATTTCTGAAATATAATTGACATCTTAATGAATGCATATTTTTTTCATGTCCTTTGAACATAAGCCAATTATAGAAGCTTTCCTTAAAAGGTTGAAGCACAAAAACTTGATTATAATTTTAACAGTTTGAGGAAATAATAGTAATTGTCTCATAAAATAATACTGTTTAGAAATAGAATTTAGTCACTTGACTTTCTGTTTAGGTGAGAAGAGCTTTGTAAATTATTGCTAATAAAATATTGCTTTTTAAAAATGAAAAACATTGGAAAAATAATTGAAAGATAATGTTATAGAGATCTATGTTTCAAATATATGTCTTCTTTAAATGATTATCTAATTTACAGGAAAATACGTAAGATTAGAGATGAGTCCTGATAAGTATAAGCAATTTATAATTACAACTCTGATTTTCACGTTAGTCTTAGCAGAAGCCATTTGAAATTAGTTTTCATCAGTTGATGCTACATATTTGTCTCTTATGCCTGATGGGAATACAGTACAAAAGAAATATTATTTCTTGTAACAGGTATGGCACAAAAACAAATTTTATTTATAGCCAATGTAAATAGTAGTTAAGCTAGAAAATATTGTTTATATGCTTTCTCATTACCTAATTCAAATTTCTTACTAAAATAGCAATAAGTCCTCATAATACAATGGTCATTTATGTTTCACATACACACACACACACACACACACACACACACATCACATGTACACACATACACTTAAAGACAGTACCAGTATTTCTACAGATGATGCTAATACTTTATCTGAATGCTAATACTGGGAATCTGAAACCTTCCCCTCTGATATAACATGAATTAAAATTGATTGAATTCTTTGGGTTCCATAATAAATGGTCAGAAGGGGTACTGGCAGGTACATTGTAATTGATCTCTTTTGTAGAGTACCTTACAATTGTCAAAGTCCTATCTTAATTGCTATCTAATAAAAATAGTACATCCATCGACTTGGATAACATTTTGTTTACAGGGTTATTTATTCCTAATCAAACTTTTCATTGAATCAAATGAACCAAAATCCCATTCATTCTTTATTTCCTTCATTGTGAGTTTGTGCAGTAAGCATTTACTACCTAATAAGTTTTGGTGATGCAAAAATATGTAAAAAAATATATTTTTTCACTTGAGTAATTTGTAATCTACTATAGAGTACAGTTACATAAATAGGTGATATAAGGGAAAGAAAATTATTGTACATTGGAATCCCAAAGCCCTAGTCTTATTTGTAATTGGAAGGCCAAGAAGGGCTTCAAAGAATTTAACACTTAAGACGTATCTTAAAGAACGAGTAGTTGTTGGCAAGGCAGATGGTGTTGGTTTTAGAGCAATGATTTTCAGTCAACTTAAAATTTGGCATTTGAGAGATTTTGCATTGTCTGGAGACGTTTATGGTTGTCACAAGTGGGTGGTTGGGGGAGCTATTCACATCTAGCCAAAGATGCTGCTAAATGTCCTACAGTCCTTAAGACAGTTCCGCAACACCCCCACCCCGCCAAAAAAAAAGTTATCTGTTCTAAATCATCAATAGTGCCAAGGTGGAAAAACTTTGGATTAGAGGTATATAGTCATAAGGAAAATATGCATGGAGAAAGACTTTCTACTGGTTTATAATGATATAAATTGTTCTACATGCATGGACGGATTGGGGACAGCAGGAACAAGAATGCTCACTAGATTATGGAGAGGAAGAAAGAGTCTATATTTGATGGTAGCATGGATGTTAATACAGGTACATTTATGTTTCTGTAGAATGAACTGGTTTCTGTGCAGTTCTAGAAAATTGAAATAAAAATCAGTCTTTCGGTCTTCCACTTTAAAGAATCAAAACTTAACAGATACATAGGCAGTTTCAGTGAAATGGACCCACGATCTTAAAATGTAAAGAAACTAAATAAGAAGTAACACGAGTTTATTATTTTTTATCAAAAATCAACAGGAATGTTATATGTGTGCACACACAATTATTCAAATTTTATTTTATTTTATCAAAAATATATTGTGGTCTACCGCATCCCATGGTAACGTCTCCTGCTTCATAATATGCAATTGTACAAGAGGTTGATCAAATGAATTGTTTTCAGGCCCCAGAAAGAGAGGTGGCAGTTGTAGAATTAAAATCATGTCTTAACTTATAAAATGAAAACAAAGTAGATTCTATACGTGGTATATATACTTAAAATACTACTAGTTATCTTCAGTATTGCTAGTCAGTGCCTTGCATAGTTCCTGGTAAATATTTATAGAATGGCTGAGTGAGTAAATATAACAAGAGAAAGGAGACGAAAGGAAAGAAAAGGAGGAAGATGGAAGAAAGGAAAGAACGGGAACAAGGGAGGAAAGGACGAAGGATGGAAGGTAGGAGGGAAGGAGAAAGGAAAATGGATAGGTTATACCTATTAAAATCTCAGAATTACTGCCGAATAGTATTCCATTGTATATATATATATATATCACGACTTCTTTATCCATTCATCTATTGAAGGACATTTTGGTTGTTTCCATGTCTTGGCGACTGTAAATAAAGCTGCAATGAACACTGGAGCACACATGTCTTTATGTATAAATGTTTTCAGATTTTTTGGGTAGATACCCAGGAGAGGGATTGCTGGGTCATATGGTAATTCTATTCGTAATTTTTTGAGGAACCTCCACACTGCCTTCCACAGCAGCTGCACCAGTCTGCATTCCCACCAACAGTGTATGAGGGTTCCTTTTTCTCCACAGCCTCTCCAACACTTGCTACTTTTGGTTTTCTTGATGATAGCCATTCTGACTGGGGTGAGGTGATATCTCATTGTGGTTTTTATTTGCATTTCTCTGATGATTAGTGATGTTGTGCATTTTTTCATATGTCTATTTGCCATCTGTATGTCCTCTTTGGAGAAATGTCTCTTCAGGTCGTCTGCCCATTTTTCAATTGGGTTGTTTGTTTTTTTGTTGTTGAGTTGCATGAGTTCCTTGTATATTTTGGATATTAGCCCCTCATCGGAGGCACTGTTTGCAAAAATCTTTTCCCATTCAGTTGGTAGCCTCTTTATTTTGTCGATGGTTTCTTTTCCTGTGCAGAAGCTTTTAAGTTTCATATAGTCCCATTCGTTTATTTTAGCTTTGACTTCCATTGCCTTTGGAATCAAATTCATAAAATGCTCTTTGAACCCAAGGTCCATAAGTTTAGTACCTATGTTTCCGTCAATGCAGTTTATTGTGTCAAGTCTTATGCTTAAGTCTTTGATCCATTTTGAATTAATTTTGATACATGGTGACAGATAGCAGTCCAGTTTCATTCTTTTGCACGTGGCTATCCAATTCTCCCAACACCATTTATTGAAGAGGCTGTCTTTTCTCCATTGTACATTTTTTGCTTCTTTGTCAAAAATTATCTGTCCATATTTATGTGGTTTTATCTCTGGATTCTCAATTCTATTCCATTGGTCTATGTGTGTGTTTTTCTGCCAGTACCATGCTGTTTTGATTTTTGTAGCCTGGTAGTATAAGCTAATGTCAGGGAGTGTGATACCTCCAGTATTATTCTTTTTTCTTAAGATTGCTTTGGCTATTCGGGGTCTTTTGTGGTTCCAAACAAATCTGATGATTTTTTTTTTTCTATTTCTTTAAAATATGCCATTAGGATTTTGATGGGGATTGCATTAAATCTGTATATTGCTTTGGGTAATATGGTCATTTTAACTATGTTGATTCTTCCAATCCATGAGCATGGAATATCTTTCCATTTCTTTGTGTCTTCTTCAATTTCTTTTAAAAATGTCATGTAGTTTTCAGCATATAGGTCTTTCACATCCTTGGTTAAGTTTATTCCTAGGTATTTTATTCTTTTTGCTGCAATTGCAAAAGGAATTGCTTTTTGTATTTCATTTTCTGAAATTTCATTGTTAGTATATAGGAATGCAATGGACTTTTGTATGTTGGTTTTATAGCCGGCAACTTTACTATATTCGTTTACTGTTTCTAACAGCTTCTTGGTGGAGTCTTTGGGTTTTCTATATATAGCATCATGTCATCTGCAAAGAGTGACAATTCCCAATTTGGATGGCTTTTATTTCTTTCTCTTGCCTGATTGTTCTGGCAAGGACATCCAACACTATGTTGAAAAGCAGAGGTGATAGGTGACAGCCCTGTTATGTTCCTGAATGTAGAGCAAAGATGATATAGGAACATTTGTGACAACATGGTTGGATCTTGAGAGTATAATGCTAAGCGAAATAAGTGAGACAGAAAAAGCTGAGAACCATATGATTTCACTGATATGTGGTATATAAACCAAAAACAACAAAAGAACAAGACAAACAAATGAGAAACAAAAACTCATAGACACAGACAATAGTTTAGTGGTTACCAGAGGGTAAGCGGGGAGGAAGGTGGCAGATGAGGGTGAGAAGGATCAAATATATGGTGATGGAAGGAGAACTGACTCTGGGTGGTGAACACACAGAGGGATTTATAGATGATGTAATACAGAATTGTACACCTGAAATCTATGTAATTTTACTAACAATTGTCACCCCAATAAATATTAAAAAAAAGAAAAGAAAAAAAAAATCTCATAATTAAGGTCTGTGAGGGCGAGTTTTTGAGTGTTTTGACCACTGCTGATTCACCAATAACTAGAAGTCTGCCTGATACATATTTGTACTAAATGACTATTTGTGAGATGAATTAATACTCGACTCTCACCCTACTTCCTACCCTTCAGTATGCATACAAAAACTTTGTTGGGGTAAAAAGAGGCAACATAATAATCAGTAATTATATTGCTGATGACTGCATACTTGGTCAACAGACGTATTATTTACAAACTGAGCTGCATTATTTAGAAGTGACTCCAAAAGAATAAGAAAATAATGAACAATTTAGTCATGCTTAGATCTTCAGGAATAGATTACCTTGGCTAAATAGTTGATTTGGGACTTTAAGGATCAGAAATTGTGTGTGTGTGTGTGTGTGTGTGTGTGTGTGTGTGTGTGTGTGTGTGTTGGGGGTGGTGGTTGGGGTTGAGGGAGAGACAGGCGACTTAAAGACATTCTCTGTTAAGAGAGAGAGAGTAAAGAAGACAGCATTTAAGAAGCAATAGGGAATACCTTTTTCTGCTACTAAGTACACTCTAGAAGTATATTATTACATATCATATTAGGATTTTTAAAAGATACACATTGGAATGATTTTTATCAGAGTGATGCTTTCATACTTGTACTTATTCTCTATTTCATTCCTCAGACTTGTCCGAAAGTACAAGTTTGTAGGATTTTTTTTTCCCTTACAGCACTATTTATCAACTTATCCTACTTTTTCCTTTGAAAAGCAGGGTATATTTTGAGATTCTACACAACAAGTTAAATATTTGATATCTCTGTGTATTAATTATAGACTTGTTACCAACAACATCTGTTCACAGAAAGAGAGAGTAGATCTAAAATCAATACTATTGTTCAAGGAGCCAGAACAACTAACATACTGTTTTGTTTGTTTCTGGCATAAAGACAAACAGCAATATTCTTTGCATATCAGGTATTTAGCACTTCTTGTGGAGTGTCCAATTAGAGAATCTAATTCTTAAGCTTTATACAGCTCTTGGTAATGTGGCTCACCGAAAGAAGTATTGGAGAAGTTAACCATCTTTCAGCATGGTACTGGAGCCACAACTCTCTGACTTTTATGTATTTTTCCAATGTCTTCATCTGTTGAATGGGGATAATAATTCTGTCTCTATTACTCTAAGGACTGAGTAGATAACTAGATTGAAAAATAATTTTTAAAACTAGAGTTTTCAATTCTGAGTGCTTAATAGTAAATAAAGTTTATGAGAACATGGTTATACTACATATTGAAAGAAATCTTTTTTTTTAATGTTAGAGTTTGTTCTCACTTATTTGGAAGATAGCACTTATTTGAAAATGCTGTATAATATTTTGTTATTTGTGGAATGTTTAGCACTTTAAATGACTTTTTAATTGGGAAGCTTTTTGTTTTCAGCTATAATTCCCCATTCAGGGAGAATCTTTAATATTATTAAAGGTAGAATTCTGAAAGTTAGAAACTCATTTCACAAGAAAGCAACATAAGTTATCGATGTAATTTTTCTTTAAAGCTCTTAGAATTTATATGAGAGGTCACCCTCATGTGGTGTTTTTTGTTGTTGTTGTTTTTTTTTTTCCCCAGAGTTTGCTACATCTGCATTATTCCAAGAGTAAATTGTTAACATGGAATCTAATTTGAAATTCCATATTACTTAAAATGACTAGTTTGGGATGCTGGTTTTACCTTGATGCTCTTTTTTCCCCAGCATGGAATATACTAATGGAGAGATAATAAGTTTGCTTGGAATTTCTTTTTTGTTTAGTTGTCACTATAATATCTATTGTGAATAAAATGTTCAGGAGTAATTTTGCCTTTTAAGTCTCATAAACATTAACAAATGCTATTTGATTCACTTACAAATTATATGAGAAGAGCCATGAAATTTTCCTAACCTTTTCTGTAGCTCAATAAATCACAAACAGACAAGGAAGTTAAGCACTACTTCTGTGGAATATCAGCAGACAGATGTAGCACACACTCCCCTCAAAATAATTCAGAACCTGTTTCAATTTATCAAATGCCTACTTTATCTGTCAAAACAATGTCCTTTCTCAAATAAAGGGCATTGTTTCTGTAGCAAGAAAAAGGTTCTGATGTATTGTTATCTGCAAATGGATGGTGGAATAATGGAACAACAGGCAGTGTTTCAAACTAAGAGATCAAAGGCCAGAATGCATTACAAATCTTGTTAAAATAAATGAGAGTAAGAACATAATTCCAATAAAGACATTTATAGTCTTAAACAATCTCTTTTTAAAAGAGATCTTTAAAAATGAACCCAAATCCCCTCACAAACACCAAAAGGTTTTTGCTGCTTCTCTCAAAGAAGTTCAGTACTCAAAGAAATACAGATCTGAAGACTCATGCAAGCCAGGTATCAGTACTTTCTTTGTGTGCTGACATTGTCAAATCTTTCAATTTGTTTCATTTATTTGTACATGTAGTAGTCAAGGAACAAAACACTTGTTTACAACATATCCGAATATAAAACATATATTATTATAAAAATGCTTAACTAAATAAATGTGCTTATTTTGTAAAATTAGCCCCCCAAAAAAGCAATTTGTCCTCTTAAGTGATCTTAGTCCTCAAATACATAGCATCTAATAAAACTTTTAATTCCAATTTAAGGTGAAATATTTCCTTCTTTAACACTATCAAGAAAATTCAAATATAATTATGATAAGGCTGAACATTACAGTTATGCTGTATGTGTACACAATCAGTTAGCTGTTATTTTCCAGCCATTGTCATGCTCAAACATTTGCTTTAACCTAAACATGTCAGATAGTTATAATGATTCCGGCAGCCTAGTTGATCTGGAGCTGAAATATGACAATGTAGCCTGATGCATCTGTTTTCTGTATGACTGCAGGTTGCTCTCCTTTTTTAGAAAAAATTCTAACCCTTTGTTTTGTTTAGTTTTGTTTTTAAATGCAAACCATGACCTTTGCCAGAGTACCTTCTTAAAACAAATCTATAGCAATCTTGTGTTGAAAAAGAAATTATCTATTCAGTAATAACCTTTGGAATAGATGACTATAAAATGTATTAATTCATGATCATCAAATGATAAAACAAGCATTTGTGACCACATGTATTCACACAGTCCTATATAGTTGAATAGTCTTCTACAATGACTGGGTAGGTAGGTATTACGTCATGTTGGCCACATTGGTTATCTGAGAACAACTTCTGGAAATGAAAAATGTTTTGTTGCATATAATGTAATGTAGGTTGTGATATTTACTGCTTCAGACTAAGATTGTAAGATAGAGTGATTAAACAGAATTTTGTCGTCTAAAACTTAATTTTCACACTTGTACCAATAAATATTTGAATTAAACAACACATACTTAAAACAAATGTGAACTAAGCAGTCAGGAAATGCCTGACAAGTTAAAGTTACTACTTCTTTTACCAAA
The DNA here is from genome assembly GCF_057876585.1 of Rhinolophus sinicus. Classification (NCBI taxonomy): domain Eukaryota; kingdom Metazoa; phylum Chordata; class Mammalia; order Chiroptera; family Rhinolophidae; genus Rhinolophus; species Rhinolophus sinicus. The sequence continues at coordinate 170,371,698 of NC_142516.1, forward strand.
ATGCTTCTGTATTCACCAAAATTCTTGGGGAAAAAAAAAGATTCCATGAGCAAAAATTCTGCTGACACTTTTATATAGCCCAACAAAGGAAAGCATTAATCGGTGTCCCTTTGGAACATTCAGTTAAAAATTAACTAGTAGGTCATAGAATTTGTTCCAGAGTGTTGTAATAGACAGTATAATCACCAACCCATGCCAGCCCATAGATCCCCTAATTTCCTGTTACATGCCATTGACTGTGCCCGGCATTAGAGGCAGCAAGAATACCAAAAGTTTCTCCTGCTTCCGGCGTCACAAGTGTGTTCTAAAAGAACAGTTTAAACATTTCAATTATTTTGTTCACATTCTCTCTATCATCTCATACACTCTAAGACTTATGTAATATGAATTGAAATTAAGACATCAGTCTTCAAGTATTTTTTTTTTAATTTATGAATCCACATTTTTATTATGCATGTTTTTACTTCCAAAAATATATAAATACATAAAAATGCTGTATTTCCATAAATGTATGTATACATCTATTCAAGAAGTGTGTATATGTGGATGTCTACAGCCATATACATGCATATAGTCATCTATTTATCCATCAGTCCATCCACTTAACCATTGATTCAATGTCACTAATTTTGAGGTGTGATCAAAACACATGGTGAATGCTTAAATAAATAAATAAAAATATTACAGTAAAAGACACATTGCCATTAATCCCTCTCAAAATATACCTTTTATGTTTAAAACACACCTATCCCATCATTCTTGCCACTTTCTGAAGCAGATCTGGAAGTCCTCTTTCGTGAGTATCTTTAGTTGCACTGTCGTGGCTGCCTCGATGTCTGAATCGATTCAAAACCTTTACCTTTTATGGTCATTTTGACTTTGGGGAAGAACCAGAAGTTGCATGGTGCCAGATCCCATGAATAAGATGTATGAGGACACATTGTAATGTTTTTATTTGACAGAACTTGCAGTACTCGAAGCAATATGTGACATGAAGCCTTTCCGTTGTGATCACGAAACACAGTGAATGTTGCTGCCAAGTGCCATCCAATGGAAAGGCAAGGATCTTCAATATAGGAAGTGGCCTGTCAAACTTTAATAACAGGGTGTGACAAGTTGCAACTTGTTCAGTGCATTCAGTCAGGTGTGAGCTGCAGTTGAGAGAAGGTGTGTTTTAGTGTTTTGTAAACCATCCTCCATCATGACACATTCCTTCTGCTATGGCAATTTCTGTCAAATAAAAATATTATGGTGTATCCTCATCTACCTTATTCACTAGATCTGGCACTGTGTGACTTCTGGCTCTTCCCCTAAATAAAAATGGCCATGAAAGGTAAATATTTTGAATCTATTCAGGACATTGAAGTAGCCACAACAGTGCAATAAAGATACTCATGAAAGAGGACTTCCAGAACTGCTTCAGAAAGTGGCAAGAATGATGGGATAAGTGTGTTTGAAGTGAGGGGGAGTATTTTGAGGGGGATTAAGGGCAACATGTTTTATTACTGTAGTAATTTCTTTTATTTAAACATTCACTATATTGTTTGATCACACCTGGTAAAACTCTCAAGGCTTCAGTCATACTGATTTGCATTCACATTCTCTCTCATGATCTATGACCTTGAGTAAGTCTTTAAACTTCTCTATTCACTTTGCTCATAACACCATTCAGTAACATGAGGCACGGAGGTGTTAGAGCAACAGGTCTTTCTTTCTTTTTCACTAAATATAATTTCGGGACAGACAGACATTTCACAGGAATCTTGTAAACCTTATTAGTTTATTGCAATGTATGAAGTTTGTCATCTGGGAGATTTGTGTACACAAGTTATCACATGAGGTACTTGATTTAATTTTATTTCTTTCCTATTGTATAGTGTTAGAAAACTCTAGATCTGTAAGTGAGAATTTGACCAAGGGTGTATTTGAAAGAAATACTGGGCTTAGCATTGAGATCTATTTTTTAACACTCTTCACAGGGCAGAAGACATGTTATTTGAAGTTAAAATATATGTGAGAGGAGAGAGCAGTTAATAAAGCCTGATGTGCCAGTGTCTTTATCATCATTAAGTTTCAATCTTGATTACCTCCGACAGTGCATCTGATTTTGGTCTTGAATCTCTCTTGGAAACTAAGGAGGCCCAAAAGCAGTACCAATATCTCTAAATACCTGAGTATGGGGTCAGGCAAGGAAGGTGACTCCAGCTTCCAAATCTTCTTACAGTTTACCTTGCTTCTATGCAAGTATAAGAATGGGTTAGAATGCAAATATGTTTCAAATGTTATAGTAATCCATTATAAACCTTAACATTTAGAAACACATAGGCTAGTTTATCAGATCAATAAAATAATCTCCAAATAAAAATAAATTCCAAGAACATTCTCCATTATTTAAAAGTCAGGATAAATCAGCCGGAGATAAAATAAAATCCCCCTACAGAAGACTAGCAGTAGAGGAGACCTGATACAAAGTACGACACGATGACACTGAAATGGGAGATGGGAGAAAAAATTATTCAGAGAACAGCTGTTGTCCAGGGCAACCTTTATTCTTAATCTGTGTCTACAAATCGAATAGGCAACATTTCGGCTAAATTTGAAACCTACACAATTGAGATAAATAATGGTTGCCTTGGTTGATTGTATCATTTGGTTAATTTAAAGAACCCAATCAAGGGAGATAATTAATCAAACAAGTTTCAAGTATTTTGCATTGGAAATTATTAATTTCTTCTTCAATTTTTTCATTTTTAAAAATAGTTGCAATAGCCGTATAAAATATTTTATTTAAAAGCACAGACAGCGACTTACAAAATTGAGTTATTTTAAAAAATAGTGTGGGATATTGTTTAAATTGATGGGCTTTGTGATGTAAACTGAAAATAGGTGACTAGCATAGAGACTATTACAGATATTGCTTATCCTTACCAGTATTGCATATCTTGAAACCTCAGTCATCTTTTTGATAATTTTATTATTTGTTTTTAAATTCCATAAACAAAATTGAAAATATTATCAAATATTAAAAGAGGAGTTAATAACATTAAGAAATGTTCTCTAACAAACTGTAGGAAAATATTAACTATAAGGACGTTTGAAAGTAAATATATAAACTCTCCCAGCCTTTGATTAATATAAAGAAAACATTAACAGACTAAAGCAGTAGTCCTAATGCAACAATTTAAAACAACAAAAATGCCTCTATGAATATTAAGTCAATAACTTTATTCTGAAATATAAAATGTGGTTGGCACAGAAAATTAATATGATTTCTTGCATGTAAATTACCATATTTTAAACAAAAGATATCTTCAAGAACAATTTTAATCTTTGCTGTATTTTACATATGGTACTTTCAAATTCATATTTCAGTGTTGACATATTTCAAATAAAGAAAATGGACTGTTGTAATCCTTTGTATGGTGTTTTCATTCAATTAGCTCTATCTTTCTTTTTCTAAGCAAACAAGATGGCAATTTACTCAAAGTCAACCCATAATAACATATATCAGCCAGAGTCAAACAAACACAGCACTGCTCATGCTACACCTTTTAAAATCAAACAATTTTAAATAAAAGCAAACATGAACATAAATAGTGTTTCCCTTTGGAATTTGACTGTTGACAGAAAAATGATAAAAACATAAAAATGGTTTCAATTTGTAAGGAAGTTAAATAATTCAGGAAATGTTTTATTAACTGATAACAGAGAGAACAGGATTTTGGCCTTTGTATTATGCATTAATGAAAGAATAAAATATATGATATGTGGCTTATTTTTTAAAAAAATACTCTTCCTAACTGTATTAAAATTTCACAAGGTAGTTAGAAACCACATTCTTATCAAGCACACACAAAAATATAATTCTGTTAAAGTATCTGTTTTTTTCTTAAATGTTAGTTACAACATTTTCAAAGGTGAACGAAAAAGTTGTGAGTCAGTACAGAGTTTTTAAAAGGGTTTGTGGTTTATATTTTCAACATATTATAACAGAACTTCAAAGGAAGCAGAATCTTAAACCACAAATAGATACTTTTATTTCTTTTAATATTTTCTGTTTGGGATCTTGGACTATTAGCTGCATAGAAATATTACTCTTATGTGATGAATATATAAAGTTTCACCTCCAAAACATTATTGCCAAAGCATTTCTTTCTCTTAATTTAAAAGAAATATATGTAAATCTAAAGAAAGATGTTATACAAGTAGAAGTTTATTTATTTCATAATTGAATACTTATACCAAATTCATTAATTGCTAACAACATACATGAAATTCTTTATAAAGTTAAATTATTTGATATAATCATGAGCCAAATTATGTAGATTAGCAAGTGTATTAAAAATGTTTTAAAGTTATATTAGTTTACCACCTACTTTCAAATAGTTTAAATTCCATATTAATGTAACAGAGGTGTGGAAATTATATATATATATATATATATTCATTCATTCATTCTAGATCTTGGATGCTTGATCCTCTGTTTACTAGCTGTGTGACATTTGGCATATTTCTTATTTTTTATTCCAAATGTCTTTATCAGAAAACTATGAAAAACCATAAAATGGCTATAGTGAGAGCGAAATAGTGAAATGCATTTAGGAGATCTAGCAGAAAAGATCTAGCTTCATTAGTGAATGGGTCAGCCTTCATTACTCATTTTAGTTTTTCCTGCATACGGCACAGCATTTTCTCATAATGGTGCTCAGTGCACAGCCTCTGGGGAGAAAACAAAAAAAGTAAAGACAGAAAAAGAAGAAAACAAGAATTAACTTTATGACAATTACAGTGAAATTCTGTATGTCTTACCATCAGTGACTTAGGTATCTTAATTGAAAATATAATCTAAATTGCCCATATATTTATAGAACTTCATTTTTGAACTTGCTAAATATTTGGATTGAAAACTAGAAATGCTGAAAGTAGGATTCTCATATAAAGCTAACAGCATTATAATTTGGCACAACTTGTTTGGTATGTGGAACTTGGTACAAGTGTTTTTTACAATATAAGTACAATATAAAATCAATGCCAAGACACATTTATAACTTTTGGCATGGTAATTCTGCTTCTGGTACTTCAATCTTAAAATATAATAGAGAAAATATAAAATAATGCGAGCATAATGTTGTCACCATAGCATTATTTAATATGAAGAATAACTGGAAATAATCCTTACATAAATTATAGCATAGAGACTCTTAGTATGATGTCTGGCATATGGTGGGTGATTAATAATATTAAGACAAAGAGAAAATACTAAGTCTGCAACAATAAACAGTTCTTTCGATTATACCCTGGATGGGATATTATGCACATCATGATGAATGCAGTTACATGAACAAAGACTCCTGGTATATTATTAAATATATATATAGGAGGGGCTAAAAGCATATTCATATAATTTCTAACATAAAAAGTAATATAGGAAAAAAAAATAGGATAGTTAGCTTTGCAGATGGTTAGGTTTCTTCTCTTCCATATTTAAGTGCCTATATTTATTTTTATTTTAAAAAAACAAAAATAAGTCATTTACAAAATAAACCCAGAGGTGTACTGTCACTGTACTATTCATTCTAATTAATTAGGACAAGAGGAACATGTGAAAAGTTTATGTTTGTTGTTGTAATTACCCATGTATCTACCTACCTCAAGTGCCAATGTCATAGCTACCCTCATCTTCCTATCACTTTATTTATTTCCCATATGAAAGCATTAGTTTACAGAGACTGATATGGGAAAAAGTAACATTGACATGAAGAAAGGAAGTATAAGAATTCTCACTATTCACGGTTAAAATTCAGTGTGAAAAATGTGTATTGAGGAGAGACCACAAAATGGCATGTCACTGTTTAAATGGGTTCATTTGAAATTGTGTCTGTGTGTGAACATATATGATATGGACACTGGATATAATGATCATTTATGTGGACAGAACCATTTTTGTGAGCATGGCCTCTATAAATGTTGTTAGCTCACTGTATACTCACTCAATACATTTTGAGAAACACACCTTGTGCTTGCTATGCAACAATCTAAGAAAATATTGTTCTATCATAAACATGCAAAATTTTTATATTAGTAAGGGTATTTCGAGACACATTCACCAAAATCCTGGTGGGTTTTCAGGAAAACTCTCATTTAAATCTTCTTTGTAGTAGGTTGTTTTATTTTTCAACTGGACCTTTAAAAATAGTATTATCAAATTATTTTATAAACACCTTTATATTTCCATACAGAAATTAAAAATATAAAATGATGCCAATTGTGTAACTAGCCCATATGTATATGTATATGTATATGTATATGTATATGTATATGTATATGTATATGTATATGTGTATGTGTATGTGTATGTATATGTATATGTATACATAAATATACATAAATACACATATATACACATATATATGTATATATACATATATATACACACATATACACACATATATGTATTCTTAAATTGAAAACGATAAAAACATTCATACATGGAATCCTGTAAGGATAATTTGACATAAATTAAATATGCTTCCTTTTTTTAAGAATGTGGACCATCCACTTTATCCCTCACCCAACTATCCTCTCTTTGGCCACCTTGACCATACACAAAGCAAAGCAAAAAAATTTAGTAATGCCTGAAATAAATTTTACTCTGGAATATATTATTTGTGTTATTAATGTGTTTTATTACAGTGTTGAGTAGACTTTTCTAAATGTTGTGTGCTTGCCAAATTTTTGATACTTTACCAAAGTCTACTTGTAAGTAGTATACATTTAAACACTAGGGGGAAAATATCTAGATTAATATAAAATCTTTCATTTATTAATTTCCCATAATACAGTTTTTGATCAAAGATAAAACCCTAAAACTATACCTAGAAATACTAGAAATATGTATAGGAATGGTAATGAAGAATTATTAAATAAAACTCAAAGAGGAAAGGGTAATATTTGTTAAGGCTCAACAATTTCCAGGCACAGTGATAAATTCATTCAGAAATAGTATGTCTTTTTCATTTTTTTAAAATAAGGTACATACAATTTTTCTGATAATTTTTCACATGACAAAAAAGGCTCATAAGATTGAATAACTTACTTTAAGTTTCTCAGAGTTGAAAGCCTTGATTGAATGAAATCTATTGTAAAATAAACGTAAAACTTTTAATGTCACAAACTGTGGCAATCATGAAATATGCTAGCATACGTAAAAGGTGCATGTTGTCTGTGGGTGGAGCTGGCACGCTGAAGCTAAATACAAATAATGAAAAGAATAAAGATGAAAATATAAATATTTTATCAGAAGTGGAAGAACTATGGATTAGTTAAAATATCCAATATTTTCAAACTTTTCAGCCAAGTTTTACTTGTAAAACCTTCAGTAGATGTAATTGATGCTATGTAAGCACAAAATGCATAACAGTTAAGTAAAATAAGTTTTAGAAAATAAGTGTAGAAACCAATGTTTTATTGAGTGGACCCAGATTTTCACCCCAAGTTCAGAAAACGAAGAGTCTAAGGTTCTTAGAAGAATGTGTACTGGCAACCATATATCTTTCAAGGCAATACTAACTATGACACTAAGTACTTTAGTATTTGGAAAGATATACAATAAAAGTGATTGCTTAATGACAACTTTAAAATGAAAAATTTCTTGTCTAATTAAAAAAGTGATAATTAATGTTATACATATTGAACTCTTCTGGAGTTCTTATCCACTTTGAGTTACAAATCAAAATCTAGGAATGTGTTATGCTTCTGTAAGTGTCTTCAAGACTAGAGACAGTTAGTGACATATGATTTATTCAACTATTATCTTACCTAAAATTTATGGCATTATTTTGGGATTATGTGACACATAGAGTTCTATCGGTCATACCTCGAACCACCTGCAAAGATGGCCCATTGTCCAGACCCAAGAATTGAACGATGCTATTGTACATTAAAGATTAAATGTTGAGTAGTGACTTGATGAGGCAAGCAGTCCTGTTACGAGAGCTAATTCTGACAATGCTAAAGTCAAACGAACAAACAAACACGCATGAATTCACAGTCTACAAACCTATGTACCGTCATGAGAAAAAGCATCCCAATTCCACACATACTTCTGAATGCTTATTGGCCCCCTACAATTGATATTCTTCTTCAAGATTTCCTTTAGTTTTACTTTACTTTTGTTTGTATAAAGTCATCAGGGAGCATTAGTTCAAGTTACCAGATGCAAAAGAGTAAATAATGTCAGTAGTGTCTGGAATAAGGCCTAGTATGATACACACGTCATTGCACAGATATGGAAAACTTTGCTAGGACACAGCATAAGTCCAAGGACATGCGTTGTGGCACAGCAATAAAAAAAAAAAAAAAAAAAAAAAAAAAAAAGATTAATTAATTAATCTTAAAAAAGGGCTTTCAGAGATTTTAAAAGGAGTCTAAGCTTTCACAATGAAACTTGGCTATTCCGGCTGCTAAGGCAAAGAGGTTTTTAGTCCTCCGACTTGCTTTATATTGCCTGCTAGTTGTGGACGACTGTGAGCATGAAGGTGTTGACCATAAGCAAATGAAACATATGGATTAATTTTCTCCTAAGCAAGGCAGAGAAAAGGTTACAGGTCATAACAATCCAGGGCTGGGGTGGGGGCAGTACCTTACTATTGTAGTTCTCACACATGCCCAGTAATAGTTCTAGTGAAAAGACTCCACCAAGTTGACAATCTAATGTGCATTTTAAATTGAGGGGCTTATTTCACCACAGGATTCATATGAAAGGAAAATATTTGAGTGAAAATGTATTTATATATTATCAATAATATTGGAGATTAAGACAGAGTCTTCTGGGGCCGGCCCCGTGGCTCAGGCTGTTAGAGCTCTATGCTCCTAACTCTGAAGGCTGCCGGTTCGATTCCCACATGGGCCAGTGGGCTCTCAACCACAAGGTTGCCAGTTCAATTCCTTGAGTCCCGCAAGGGATGGTGGGCAGCACCCCCTGCAACTAATATTGAACACGGCACCTTGAGCTGAGCTGCCGCTGAGCTCCCGGATAGCTCAGTTGGTTGGAGTGCATCCTCTCAACCAAAAGGTTGCCGGTTCGACTCCCGCAAGGGATGGTGGGCTGCGCCCCCTGCAACTAGTAACGGCAACTGGACCTGGAGCTGAGCTGTGGCCTCCACAACTAAGACTGAAAGGACAACAACTTAAAGCTGAAAGGCACCATCCACAACTAAGATTGAAAGCACAACAACTTGACTTGGAAATAAAAGTCCTGGAATTACACGCTGTTCCCCAATAAAGTCTTGTTCCCCTTCCCCAATAAAATCTTAAAAAAAAAAAGACAGAGTCTTCTGGAATCTGATACAGTGAATAACAATGCAAAGTACTTATTATCAAAGTACTTAGGAAAAACAAAGATGTTTTTGATTTTGGTAAGAGCACATATAATATTTATTTTAAATGTGTCTAAGACCATAGAAAGAAAATTATTGTTTCTGTGTTGTTTAAAAAAGCATATTTAGCGTGGAATGGGGAAAGGACGTATAAGTGACAGACACCCTGTTACCTGTCCCAAAAGGTTTTGTTCTCTAGAAAACTCAGAGATCATTACTGATCCATAACAACTCAAATATGTTTTAAAATACCTTTATTTTTTTCATGTGTGTCCATTAATATATGATATATCTGCTTTGTGTTTTCTCTAGGTGGTTATGTAGATGCTGAGGTGGGGGTCATAAAGGTCAGAAATATAAGTACTTGAAGCAAGTTTAACTTGGTTTTTAAACACTTGGTAATAGTTATATATAGCAGGAAGGTAGAAAGTTTTGCAAGATCAATGAAAAAAAAATTCTGTATTTTATTTTACTATAGTCAACTTATTGTTGCCTCTAAAACTAAGTGAAATCTTTTACCTTTGACGTGATACCAATGTCATTCCACCTTTCCATCACAAACTTATGTATAGCTTACTTAAATTAAGCTACCTTCTTTCTCTCAAACATGGTTGCATTTTTCTTGTTAGTTGGCTTTATTTCACCCACATCTCAAAAAATGCATACTTGTAATTTTTATATATTGTACCTTATCTTCTTTTGTCAAAAATAAGAACCGTGTCTTGTTCACCTTTGTGTTCCTAGATTTGCATGAGGAATTCTCTTTAAAAAAACATAGACTCCCAATTAATGCACTTTAACTACATTGCAAAATAGTTTGATTAGGAAATTATATTTGATTAAAAATTAATTGACTAAATATAGGCTATTGTGTTTAAATTTTGAAGATTACCTTGTTTCATAAATATTATACAAAAAAAACTGTTGAAATTATGTCAGTAAAACAACATAAGGAGCTCATGACTTTGAATGTGTTTCAATTTTGAAAATAGAGCACAAAACTGTTTCCAGAATTAATTCCTGACAAGACAGATTTTTTTTTTACTTTATATATTCTAAAGTATTATAATGAAATTAAAAATCTTGACAGTAATCAAAGAATAATAATTGACCATTGAAATAGCTTATCATGCTGCATAAACCTGATCGTTATTTACCCATTTAATACATACAATTTTATTTTATAAGTCCTCTTGCATATCGTAAGAAGATATTTGCTTTTTTCTTTGTTTTCTTATTCCTACACTAAGGCTTCCACCAGCTTTGAAAAAACAAAAGTGGAACCTGACAACTTTTTGAGCCAGCCATTACTCAATAATACTGTTTTACACTTACATATAGCATTCTGAAATTAAGTAGTCATTGTCAGTGAATGGAGAGCAACACTTATTTTATTCTTGCAAAATGAGGACTAAAGTTTGAATTTCTACTTTCCGTCATCTTGTACTGATTAAGAATATGAATTTACATATATGAGATTGTTTAGAATCATGGATTTAAGGCTAAAACTGACACCACTCTACACACAGATTGCATTATCCCTTTATTGTGGAGGCAGTTTCTACATATTCCACCTGCTATATTTGAAGACATATTTCCTACTTTTATACATTTTTAAATGGCGTAAAATTGATACTTGGATAGTATTTTTAGTGGTTAAAAGAATAAGCTTTGAACAGATCTTTATTTAGATCTTAGTTCTCCTACTTACTAAATAGGTACCCTTGGATAGATATCACAACCATTCTAAGCCCTGGTTTCCTCATCTATGAGGTGGAGACCATAACTACATCTACCTAAGACAAATTTTGTCAGGATTAAAGCGAACTTGATTATAGATCACTTTGAAATTTCTAGATATTATCCCATAGAAACTTACATTAAATTGCAGAAAGGGAAATGGGCCCAGAAGCTTAATGTACTAAAAAGGAGCCTGGAAGCTCTAAAAATGGGGAAGCACTTATTCATAGAGAGTTATATCTGATAAAACATAGCAAAAATCGAATACATGAACAAATGAGAATGGTACTCTCATGTCTAATTGATGGAGAAAGCTTTTACTATCAGATTTTAAGAAGAGCAGTTACTAACACATTGGTATCTTTCACCAAGATTTGTAGAAATAATTATTCACAGCTAAAACTGAACAGGAACCCATATTCTTCCTTATCTACCTCATTTTTAGGGACAGATTTATCTCTCTCTCTCTCCCTGTCTCTCTCTCTCTCTCTCTCTCTCTCTCTCTCTCTCTCTCTCTCTCTCTCTCTCTCTCTCTCTCTCTCATTCTTTTCTGAGCAGATATGAACTAGTAAGCAGCTTTACATTCCAAAGTAGTCACAACCAGGCAGGTGCAGACATGTGTTCTGACTATTGATGCTGGTACTTTATCAGTTGTTAGGTGTTTTGAATATTATTGCTGGGTAGATGGGGGAATTAAGGTTATTATTTTGTTTTGCATTCAAGAGGTGGAAATATATATTTTGTAAGGATTTTTAGACCTTAAGATAAATCAGATACCCAAATAGGAAAATACATACAGAAAATAAAATAATACAACATGTCATATATGTTTCAAGAGTGAAAAGAGTAAGATTTTTTTTAAGGTATTCAAACATTTATCTAATTTTAATTAACAGGGACTATTGAAATGAAAAAAATAACAAAATTCAAACTTAATTCTTTTTACTATGTACTTTAGAAATTACCACATGTATGGCAAAAGACTGGTCTAGACTGGGCATGGTATTACTATTGAAAATTATGGCAATTAATGCCTACTCTATTTACTACTGTTATATTCAATTTACCCAAATGTCTGAACTGGAGCTTTTAATTTCAGTAATATGCCCTGCTAATATGGATTTTTATTTATTTCCACTGGCTAATATATAAACTCTTGTAAATCATAGGATTGTGGCGCTGAATTTTATAAGCAGGTCATCTAGGCTAGTGTACATTTTTACATTTTACATATATATATATATATATATATATATATATATATATATATATATATATATATACTGAGATTAGGGACATTTTAGTGACTTAGCCAAAATTGGAGGACAAAACAAGGATAGCGTTATACTAAAGGACAGAAGGATAAATATATATATATATATATATATATATATATATATATATATGTAAAAGTGTCACAGAATGTTTATGTAAACTGTTTTCTGTTAATTGCTTACTCATTTCATAGATAGGATGCTACTATGCCAGACATAATAAAGATGAAAAAAGAAAGACTGATTACTTGTATTCAGATTCATGACTGGAGAAAGGACTGATTAGAGATTAATTAAAAATACTACGCAGATAGACTTTGTGGTCTCTGTATCTTAATTCCATTTTCTGGTGTACTCCTGAATGTACCTTATGAAGACTTGTCCTCATTGAAGTGTTCATTTTAACCAGTGTTTGCAAAGTACACGATTAAATAAACCAATTCCAGACCTGTAGAGCTGGGAAGCCTAGTGTATTAGAAATTATTACATTGAGCTCCTTTCAACAGAGGCTTCAAATAATAGTTAAACAAGGCATAACTCCACTTCTCTCATATTTCAGTGGAACAGGAAAGGCAGTAAATGTAGGACCAAAATGTCTGTGTATGCTAGAGGAGATGAGAGCCTTCAAACAACTGGAAGGATAATAAATAAACACTCTTGAACCATCATAGTAGGAGAAAGACAGAACACGTAGGTAAAGAAGAAGTTGGAATAGTTATTCTGGTGGTGGAAACATAAGGCAGCCAGTTCACAGATTGTCCTTTTATTTTTTGAAAATAATTTTGAGACAGGACCATTAGTAGAGAAGGGACTTGGTTGAATATAAATGTGGAAGTGTGGGGTGTAGAGTGGAGACTTCATGACAACTTGGAAAGTACATAAGCTATAGAGTCCAATAAAGGAGTAATGAACGGAGTCTAGTATTCTGATATACAGGTGCATGCTGGAAGATTGTCAGAGTCTGCAGAAACTAAGTTGTGTGAATAAAATGGTAGCTGTGGTTAGGTGTTCATTACACCATTCCATGACTGTTTATTTATTTCCCCTATCAGACTGCAACAATGTATTTCAATTCCATATTCTTAGCATTTCAGGCAGATAATGATAAAAAATATGTGAAAGAATGATGTACATAATTAAACATGTAGAATAATTATATTTTGTCATGTCTATATATTGTGTACAAAGATAATTCTCTGTTAAATACAGATTTCTGTGTCTTATCTACCAACATTCTTTCAACCCATGGTCCCTGAAACTCATAGAAAATGGAAAAAGAAAACTTTTATATACAGCCTTTATTTTGGTTTAGATTCAACACTAAGCCATTGATCAAAAAAAAAAAAAAAAAAAAAAAAAGAGAGTCAGATTTCTGACTGTCCCAGGCCACTATGATTTCTGAATAATGGTGTCTTTCTGACATTTTTGAAACATTGCTCATAATTGGCCACACTGTTTCATTCTAAACTGAACCCTTAATGTAGCAGTTTTGTTTGTTTGTTTGTTTGTTTTTCTCACCAGTCTGTATCATTCAGGTCTATGGAGTATCCTTGAAAGGAAAAACATCTGAAAACAACACCTAGGAACTCTACTAAATGGCCATTAAATCCTTCACAAAATGGAAAACAGAATAATTATATTGATTATTTTAGTGCCAGAGATGTTCCATGGTTGTGAGTTTGGCACCTTTTGAAGTTGCATTTGCTCTTTTAGGCTGTTAAGGTGCTATTTAATGAATCAATTCAGTCATTTAGTCAATGAGACTATCCTTGTCTCCTAAAAGAGTTAATATACCTTTTCAGTGGTGCTTAACTTATAAAAAGGGTATAGTTAAAACACTCGACAAATCAGACTTAATATTATTTAAACCGCACATTTTTCAAAAGGATGGGTTTTCTCTGAACCCAATGATATACATATTATTTGTGAACAAACTCACAGACCCACATAGCAAGAAGCATTTTCTGTTTAGAAATGTCAACGGAATGAAACACTGTCATAGAATAATGATCTCTTGTTTCCACTTAAATGCCTAGGGAAAACTAAGGTATTCATTTTCAAAGCAGGAAACATTGATCCACTGGGTATGTCCTATTAAAATGACTTTATTTTGTTCCATCAAATAGCTGATGTAAATTCAGTCATTTAGTCTGATAGATATGGGTTCCAGAGAATGACATTTGTGTGCTACAGTACTACTAAGTAGATGAAAATCATTGCATTTTGCTTTGCTTTACTTGTCAGCAGAACGGAATTAAGTTTGTTCATGAATACTCTAAGGTTTAATATTGGCAGTTTAGAAATGGTGTATACTGATTCTATTTTTCTTTGATTTCTTTTAAGTAAACCTTTTTCAGATCTAATGGTCATTTAGTTACATAATTCTGAATTATATGCATTCTACTGAGAATTCTGTATGTTGTTATATATCAGAAAGTACGCACTAACATAACATCTGAAGATTTGTGGCAAATGACTGTTCAAATAAAGGTAAATGTTACCCTAATAAAACAATGATGTAGAATCATGCCTTGTTTTGATAGTATTTTAATCTGAACAGCAAAAAAACAAAACAAAAAAACAAATGAAAAAAAAAGATGGCCAGAGCTCCAGGGACAAAGACAAAAAAGCAGAGATTTATATGTTCAAATAATATGCATGGACATACATATAAGTCTGTGCACCTATGATCTGTAGGTGGACACCTTTTGCATAATGAATAGTCACATCATCCCTTTGAGCAGGTTTTGTACCTGCCCATATGGTGTGGTACACTGTGGTATATGGTGTGTCATATTGGCAGTTCACAATACAAACTTTCTTACAAGTTAATGGGTTCAGAATAAGCCTTTATAGCAGTAAATTCCTTTCATCAGGATCTAAATTTCATATTACTGCCATTTGTATGGCTGAGTAAATGCAGTGATTGTTTTTGTTTGTTTGTTTGTTTTGTTTTTGTTATCAGAGCATATGAAATTATAGAAACAAAAGTTAGAGTCAAAGGAAAAAGTACATTTTATTTAAACAATGTGCACTTCCTTTCAAAATGGGGTCATTACATAGCATTTCTGAAATGAAAGACTTTAAAGAATAGTGATTATCAATACGAGGAAAGCCACGCAGAATATTGTAAGAGATGTAGCTTTATCTCAGAGTTTAATATATTATTTAAAGAAAAAAGTTTTCATTTCTTGCCAGTATCCTTTTAAGAAAGATCAGGTCTTGTCACACCAATCAGGAAGTGTCCCCAATTTAGCCACTAGTTCTAAACTTTTCATGTTTCCTCCTTTTTTTGTACCTGTAACAACCAGCCCTACTTATGTTCTAGTTTTTCTATATCTTCTTTTCTTCATTGCTTTCTGTTCAGGTAGGACCATTCATATCCCCATAGTCTCAGTAGAGGAATATGCTATTTCCCCTATAACCACACATCCAGGCATCTTCAGGTGAGGAAGCTCTTGTGCAGTTGAACCTGGAGGATTACACAGACACAAGATATTGTAAATATTAAGTAGAAGGGACAGAAAAGAAGACTTGCCATAGGAAAAGCAAATCAAGAACTTGATTACTGTACTTGGAGTAGAATAAAAAATAAAGCCCTACCTGTTTTCAGCTAGGGTTTGAGTGACCTCAAAATAAAGGCTGCTCCTGCCTAAGAAAACAATGCCAATGGAAACCGGGTTCCAGCAGGCATATTGAGATTACATGTGAAAAAGAAATGGCCCTTGCTTCACAAAGATCATTGCGGGGGCAGACAGTCTAATATATCTGTACAGGTTGTGTTCATATGTTCCTATACTGGCCAGTCACTCTTAATGATGCAGTGTCACAACCACACAACCCACTCCTTTACAGTACACACATACCGAGCATTAGATGAGTTAGTTTAACACATTGCGTACGGATCACGAGCATCTTCACGAGGGATTTAAACCCTGCCATACGCAACGTGTTAAGACACACATGTGCCATTCACAAGCACATGCAGAATAGAGCAACACAGAGTCATGGCTGCTATCTTGTTTCACTCTGTTTTGATACAGACTGCTTATTTTCTCGTTTTTCTCCTCATCTTGATGCAGGCAAGGGAAATCCCCCAAAGTGGAGGCCAAACACTGGGCTAAGACGGTTCTTGGCCTCACGTAGGAAAGAATTCAAATGTGAGCCAATATAGAGTGTAAAGTGAAAGTAAGTTTATTTAGCAGAGAGTAAGAAAGGGCACCCCACAGAGCAGTGGTCTCTAATCACTAGTGGAAGAGAAAACTCTTCCAGCTGGGCTAGGGTTTATGTGCTTCTTGTTTCTATGGAAAATTTCTTGGTATGGGGAATTTCTACAAGGTACAAGAGGAACAGGGACAGGTTTACCTTTAACTTTTGTAAGCACAGCCTGTGGCTAGTTTGTAATAGGCTTAATTACAGAAATGGCCATTATAATGGACTGTCTTTGCTCAGTTGGCTTCAGACGGTCTGTTTTGTGTGATTCATTAATGTCTGACTGAGTTCTGTGTATTGGAGCACTGAGACAGCAGGCTTGGCATCCAACCTCCTAGTTCTTTCTTCTGTAAAAGTAGTCCTTGTGTCCCTTCCCTATATTAATCTAACCTTTCAGATTTTTATATGCTCTACATTTTGTCCAAGTACATCTGGACTATTAAAATAAAGTAAACAACAAAATCTCCTATATCTGTCTCTATCAGTTCCCTGTTCTGTGCTCCATCACTCCATCTGCTGCATTTCCACCACCTTACAGTTGGCTCAATTTTTTTTTTAAACGCAGATATTTTTCCACCACTAAATATATTATTTTAGATATTTTTTCCCCAATTGTATGATACAATTGGTTAAACAGAATTTTCTTTAGAATTACTTTTAAGGTCATAAAACAGCATAGAAGATGCATTTTAATACTTGACAATTCAAGAATTATTCCTAAAACATTTTTTTTTAATGTCTCTACCCACCTATGTTTTTACCAAGTGTTTTTTTTTTTTTTTCTCTCCAAATTATTCGACCATCTTAGACACATAAGGGAAGATATATTTTATTTCAAATCTATTTTTAGTACTCTTTTGCTTTACAGACAAAAATCAATTAGTACATACTTCAATACTGTAATTTAGTATCAAAATTATAATCAGTAGGACTAACATTTTCTTGGTTATATATCTAAATGAAAAGTGAAAGTGGATATATATTGGCACATTTAACTAGATAAATCAATACAATTCTAAATCATTGTGCTTTATTTTAAAGTACCTTGTTAAAAAAAAAATCTATAGTGACTAATTTATGAACTCCTAGAATTCATAGGCTTGTTTAAATTTTGAAATCTTTTATAACTTTAAAAACCCCAATAAATGCTACAATCTCAGAATTACTAACTTTCTTCAAGTAGTAGAATATACATGAAAGGGTCAGGAGCTTCAATTTCACTGAATATGCTTCCTAATTTGACTCTTTCCACATTTCCATCATTCCTGCTATTATACGTCAAAAAGCCTATCATGTTTGTAAATGCTGAGTACAGGAATGAATTTGTTAGCAGTTTGCATACTTAGAGTAAGTTAAAAGTGTACTGCTTGGAGATAGGAAAATTTTAAAGATAACATATAGGCAGGAGTTTGTTTCCTTGTTATGTGTCATTCACCAAGTATAAATTTGTTTCCTACTATTCACCAGAAACTATTATATGATCAGAGTATTGCAACTACTGAGAGATAGGTAATTACCACACCCAAGTTAGGTGATTTTTATGGTTCTTTTACTGATATATTCTAGAGTTCTCGATCACCTTCATGAAGCATGTGTGTGTGTGTGTGTGTGTGTGTGTGTGTGTGTGTGTGTGAAACTCTTGAAACCCACAAATATTAAGTACAAGTTTAAACTTTTTTTAATCACACATAGAAAACAAAATACATAAGACATACTTCCTGTCACAAGTATACAGACTCTGTGTGGAAAAAAGTCAACAAACATAAATATAAAAAATATTAAAAGATACATCACTTAACCTTGTTTTATGGCCTAACAGTTTCTTAAGTAAATAAGAGGACAAGGAGACTTAATTGGATAAAAGTCAGAAACAAGGCATTTTACGTTGTACCCGCAGATGAGTACAAATGTCCAGGCTAAAGATATGGGGAAGGCTTTTCACATTATGGAAAGCAAAATGGTCATAAATTCAGAGATTCCTTACATCATTGCCTAAATTAGTTGGATCTCTAGTAAATAAAGGACAGGGTACTGCTAAACTTTTTTAAAATGCATAGGATATTTCCCTCAGAACAAAAATAATTATCTTGTCCAAAATATCAATAGTGCCAAGGTTGAAAAAACCTTGAAAATATGTAGGTTTGACAAGTGAGATTTTTATGTCTTGTTTCCTTCATCAGGTTGTAGGGGTAGCTGAATCAGAAAGAGCCTTCACTGCATTCATCCAGCCATACAAATGGTACTAGCATGATGCTTAAACCGCAATGAAAAGAAAAGATAAACAAGTTTATGCAGAGCCCATTTGTTTGCATCACTAAAACACAGGAAGTGCCAATAAGCACTTCACAGCCTACCACAGTATCTACCATAGGGACATGGAGGTGTCTTACATTTATTTAAGTTTTCTTTAATTTTTTTCAACAATGTAGGTTTCTGTATCGTTATCTTACACTTAAATTTATTCTTATTATTTTTCATGCTATTGTAAATTGAATGGATATTTTACTTCAATTTTGTAGTCTCCATTGCTATTGTATACAAAAATTTAAAAACACTTTGTTAGGTATGACTGACATACAGAAAGCTGTACATATTTAATGTATACTTGATGAGTATGGAGGTAAGGAAACATCTGAAAAACCATAACACAATCAACATAATCAATGCCATACACATTTCTATCACTTCCAAAAGTTTCCTCTTGCCCTCTTCATTTTCTTCTGTGTAATAAGAACACAAAAGAAAATATACACTCTTAGCAAATATTTAAGCATACAACATAATATTGTTAACCATAGGCACTATAGTATATAGCAGATCTCCAGGACTTTTTGAACTTGCATGCCTGGAAACGTTATACCCTTTGACCATCACCTTCCTCTTTCCCCCTACCCCCCAGCCCTTGGTAATGACTATTCTCTTTGCTTCTATTAGTTTTACTATTTTAAATTCCTCACATAAGTGGGATCATATAGTATTTGTATTTTCTTTGTCTAATTTATTTTACTTAGTATATTGTCCTCCAAGTAAATCCACGTTGACACAAATGACAGGTTTTCCTTCTTTTTTAAGGCTGAAAAAATATTTTGTTGTGTGTAAATACATATATTGTTATCTAGTCATCCGTTGGTAGACATTTAGATTTCTTCTGTGTCTTGGCTTTGTAAATAATGCTGCAATAAACATAGGGATGCAGTTCTTTTAGATACTGATTTCAAATTATATATATATATATATATATATATATATATATATATATATATATATATACATACATACATACATACAGTGGGATTGGTGGATCATATGGCAGTTCTATTTCTAATTTTTTTTGAGGAACCTCCATATTATTTTCGATGATGGCTACACCAATTTATATTCCCACAGAGTGTATAAAAATTTCTTTCACATCCATTCCAACAATTTTTGTCTTTCGTGGTTTTTTTGGGGATTAGCCATTTTATAAAAGGTATGAAGTGATATTTCATAGTGGTTTTGAATTATAATTCCCTGATTATTAATGATGTTGAACATCTCTTTTCATGTACCTATTGGCCTTTCCTATGTCTCTTTGGAGAAATGTCTATTCAGGGCTTTTGACCATTTATTAATTATGCCATTTGGGTTTTCTTGTTGTTTGTTTGTGTGTGTTTTTTTTTTTTTTTTTACTTTGTTTTGTTTTGTTTTTACTCTTGAGTTGTAGCAGTTCTTTAAATATTATCAGACTTACAGTTTGTAAATATTTTCTCCTATTCCATAGGTTGACTTTCACTTTGTTGGTTTCTTTTGCTTTGCAGAACTTTTTAGTTTGATATAATCCCATTTGTTTATTTTTGCTTTTGTTGTCTATGCTTTTGGTATCATATCTAAGAAATAACTGCTAAGCTCAATATCAAGGGACTATTAACTTATGTTCTCTTCTAGAATCTTTATCATTTCATCTCTGATATTTAAGTCTTTAATCTACTTAGAGTTGATCTGTAGAGTTGATTTTTGTGTGTGGTGTAAGATAATGGTCCAGTTTCATTCTTTTGCATCTGGATATTCAGTTTCTCCAACATCATTTATTGAAGAGACAGTGCTTTCCCCGTGTTGTATTCTTGGTACCTTTGTCAAAGATCAGTTACCCACATATACAAGGGTTTATTTCTGGGATGTCTATTCTGTTCCATTGGCCTATATGTCTATTTTTATGCTAATATGATACTATTTTCATTATTGTATGTTTGTAATACATTTTGAAATCAGGAAGTGTTATGCTCCTGGCTTTGTTCCTCTTGCTCAGATTTTTTAAGGCTATTCTTGATCTTCTGTGGTTCCATATGAATTTAAGACTATTTTTTCTTATATTTATGTAAAAAATGCAATTGGAATTCTTATGGAAAGTGCACTGAATCTATAGATTGCTTTAGGCAGTATGGATATTTTAACAATATTAATTCTTCTAACTCATGAACATGAAATATCAACATTGTGTCCTATTAAAATATCTTCGTTAATATTTTATAGTTTTCTTAGTGATTTGAATTATCCTCTACATATTTTCTAGTATACTTCTCAATGCATCAAAAACTATTTTAGATTTTAGTTTTATATTAACTTAATTCCAGTAACATATAGAAAATGTGCTCCTGCATAGCTCCTTTATCCTCTCCCTTATACTGTTATCATTAAATATAGTATGTCTATACATCTTACAAACCCAATAATACATTTTTGTAATTATCACTTTATATCATCTTATATCTTTTAAAGAACCTAAAAGAATAAGAAAATCAAGTATATAGTTATAGGATTTGTTATATTATAACCTCCTTAATTATCCATTTCTTAATTTCTTCTGATGGATTCCAGTTACCTTTTGGTACATCGCCTCTTAAATCCACAATGTTTGTGCTCATATTGCTTATGATATTACATAGATATAACTTATAGTGTCAATACATAATTTTATGAAATTGTTTCTTAAGTAAAAGGAGAAAGGATAAGTCAAATAATTATATTATCTTATGATTGCAAACGTACCTGAATGATTACCTTCACCAGTGTTCTTTATTTTTCTGTGTATTCAAATTACTGTTTGGTGTCACTTACTTTTAACCTAAAGAACTTCCTTTAGTATTTCATGAAGGGCAGGTCTTCTAGCAACACATTATGTAAGCTTTTGTTGGTTTTGAAATGTCTGTATTTTGCCTTTATATTAGAAAATAACTTTTGCTGGATATAGGACTCTTCATTGACAGTTTGTTGTTGTTTGTTTGTTTTTTTACTTTTGGTACTTTTAATATGTCATCCTAATTATCCAGGCCTCCATTGTTTCTGATGATAAGTCGACTGTTAATCTTATTGTATACAACCAAATTTTTGTCTCTCTTTTTCTCTCTCCTCTGTTTCTGTTACTCTCATTACACATATGTGGATATATTTAATTGTGTCACATATTTTACTGAGACACTTTTATGTTTCTTTATTTTTTTATCCCTGTTTTTCAGACAGTATATTTATTGTTCTATCTTCAAGTTTGCTGATTACTTCTTCTATCAACTCAAAACTATTTTTGAGCCCTTCTGGTGAATTGTTCATTGCAGTTATTATTCTTTTCAGATCCAGAGTTTCCATTTGTTTCTTTAATAAATTTGTTTATATTTTAATGATATTCTCTATTTGATAAGATAGTATTATATCTTCTTTAATTCTTTGGTCGTGGCACCTTTTATTTTTGAACTTATTTATGAAAATATAATACAACAGAAATTTGCAGTCTTTCTTCTCTGCTAAGTCTAAAATCTGTACCCCTTCAAACAAAATTTCCATTGATTTAAAAAAAATTCATCATTTTTGTTCAAAACTGGACATTTTAGGTACAATATATTGCAGCAACTCTGTATATTAATCTCCTCACCAAAATTATCAATACCATTGTTGTTAACTTGGTCATTTATTTAGTGACAGGGCTGAACTCATTCTGTGAAATCTGTTCCCCTACAGTATGTAGCCTCCACTACCTCTGCTCAAATATTTATCTTATTTTCATCTTTTAGACTGGTTACCTAGGCATCACCCCAAAGTCAGTACAAGCCACTTATTAGACAAACGTTGTTCTTAAGCTTCATTTGCCAGTTAGATTGTTGCCTACATTGCGCGCGTGTGTGTGTGTGTGTGTGTGTGTGTGTGTGTGTGTGTGTAGCTTGGAGGCTGCTATCATGTTCAAGGAGTATACGTTTTTGCCTCTTGTTTAAACAAGGACTAGTGGCTTGAATTTTCTCTCTCACGTCATTCCCCAAAGAGTACAGTTTTGGCTTATACATAAGCTTCTAGACATCTAAGATTCATGTGAATTTTTTTAAAGCAATGGTTCTAAAAAATGCTCCTGGGTCAGTGTCACTATTTTCAGTCCGTGTTTGGTCAGAGTTTATGCTTAAGCCCTTAGTTGCAGTGAGGATTCCACTTTCTGTTAATTGACCTATATGTAGTTTGTAGAATGTTTTTAAATATTCCGCTATGTAATTCTCTGAAGGTTCCTGAATGCATGTTGCCTAGCACTTTTGTACAGCCGTCCCAATCCTAGAGAGTGACTATAATATCAGGAGAGTTCTTCTTGGCTGACTCTTTTCTTGGTTCTTTTTGTTAAATTTGTTGTTCTTCCTTTCCACTTGTAGCTATAGTATCAAAGAGCTAAAAGTGCTGTCTTTACTTCTCTCTATTGTTTTCAATAGTGCCTCAAAGCATGGATTTTGTTATGCTCCTTTACAAATGCAATCCATCTCCTCAAGCAGATTTGTGAAGTTTTAATCCAGTGGCCTTTCTTTCTGGTGGAACCTCCATACCATGTCAGAAGAGCTAAGGGTGAGGATTTCAGCCCCCTTCTCCTGGAGTGACATACCTGCTCTACGAGCTAGACCTGGTTGGGTTGCCCCTAGTTTTGGTTTTTTAATTATAAATAATAAAATAATGTTTTTAAATAACTAATAAAGTTTAAATAAACTTCCTGGTTTGCCCCTCCTGCTTGACACCTCCACCATAAGTGCTGGCTGGGTTGCAGGTTTTCAGGGCTCAGGGTTTCCACCTATACCTCTGAAGTAGAAGTTACACTCAGCAAGTTGGGGGCTGGATGTTGGAAGTCTGCCTTAGTCATCCTAGCTGTGTCTGCCCAGAATAAAACTTCTGCAACAGAGGACTGGGAGAGATGAAAAAGGCAAGCATCCTGTCACATTTGGGGTGAAAATGTGGCCTAAGACTGGGACCTGGAGGGAGAGACTGCCCTGCATTCTTATTGCACCTGTTTCAGTAGAGAGCCAGATATAATTTTCATATGGGGGACTTAGTCACAGACTCTTCTTTCTTAGATTTAGCAGATTTTCTTGAATGAGTATTTCCTTTTTTGCAGTGTACCTGTAGATAAATTTTAGAGACCAAATGTTTGTTTGTTTGTTTTTCATATAAAGGCTGTATGTCGGGTACAGAGTGTGCCTTGTTCCTCACTCAGCTGTTCCAGAAGTCTGTCAAATAATGTATTTATGTGATTGCTCACTATATCTCAAACCCTAGTAATAGTAAATTGTTCTATGGTTACAGGAAAAATGATCCTAGAGAATGTGAATAGATTATGTGAAAAAATATAAATAAATGTATCACACTAGCTCTGTAACAACTGAAAATTTGTGTGTGTGGCAAGGATGTGAACTAAGTGGAAAAGTGGGTCAGGAGTACGTTCGGCAAAGGACAGCAGTATCACAAAATCTACCACTGAAAGAGACATTTTTTTTCTAAAAAGGAAAGTGAGCGAAAGAATATTTCCAATTACTATTTTAAAATATCTACTTCATTCAGAGTATTTAAATTATAAATAAAGTTATGCATAAATGTTTAGTATAAATATGCCTGTTAAAACAATTACCTGTATCTCTTGTGCACTATTAAACCATTTATGGAATTCAGGAGAATCATGTTTTAAGTATCGAATTATCTTGAGAATTTAAAATGTGTTTCTCACAGCTTCAGAGAAATGTAAACCTCCTCTGGCCTTACTTTTTGTGCATATTAAACACTGGTTAAGAGTATCCCTTAGATGATAGTTTGTTCTTCCTGAAATATTGCCTCTAAAAAAATTCCTAATGACAATCATTCCTCTAAGCACTTCATTACAACTGCTTATCAATTAATTAATGAACAGAGGGATATCTTTAATGAAACTTCTCACCTTTTTGGGAAAGCCAAATTAAAATCAGAAATCCCCTCTAGTGTGAAATAACCATTTTGTACTTTAAGCTAAATGATTTTATCAAAACCAAAGTACCAAGTGGTATACTCATACTTCCATTTATTGACCACATTTCCAACATCTACTATTTCTGAAAATAATGGCACCATGTATATACCATTGGTCTAAATGCTCTCCATATAACTCTCTAGTTAAATCACAAAGGATAGACAGCATGTTCTGTGTCTCATTGTTAGATAGAAATAGCATAAAAGATCTCTCAATACAAAAAGCTTCAACTCACAGCTGGATAACTGCTTAACATTTTTGACAAGTGAGGAATTATCAAGATGGCATAAAGAGTGGAAATTGATAGAGAAGTTTCTGTTCTAATATGGTATAATCTTTATAATAGAATGTGTCTTCTGGCTTTCCATAAAAAATGATTACTTGCCTGATTATTGTATCCTTACCTACCCAGGATATCAATCAATCAATGAATTTATTCAATATAAATTCTGGATAATTTAGGGTTCAAAAGAACTCTTTAGTCATGTGTCAGGGGAAAAATACAGATAAACTTCTCAGTATCTGACTTTTTTGTTTTGTCAGGATGGTTTTTACCATTCATTCACATGTAATTCATTTTTATTTAAAGATAAATTCACTTTTAAAAGATTATTTGGTATCCATAAATTAAGCATAATATTCTTAAAACAGTATATTTTAAAATCATTTATATAGGGCTTACTCTGTGTCAGGCACTAGGTTCTCTAACATTAATTCATTTAACCTGTCTAAAAGTGCTATGAGATAGTTATTATCATTATCCCTCTTTCTTAGAGGAACACACATGAATTAACTGTAGCCAGAGAGGATAGTACCCAAGCAGGAGCCACAGCGAAGGTAAATGGCAAAGCTGGAGTTACAACTCTAAATCTAGGTTACATGTTTCTATCCGCCATGCTATGCTGTCTATTTTAAAAAAGGAACTCAGGCTTTTCATCTGATTTTTTTTTAAATAAAGTGTTTCATTATCATCATCAAGCATTAAAGAATTGGGTAGTGCTATACAATCTGTTATGTACAAAATTAGTAGCATAGTCTTCTTTCTAAGAGATTCCAACTAAGTTTCACCATGGATTATCTAAATGTAACACGTATTATGGAAACCCTAACTGTATTATTTTTTGAAATATTTTGCTAGTTAGGCTGATGATTTCCTTTCCCATTGTAGAGAGAATATTCTGTCATTTAGGATACTTTCTGATACATTTCTTTCCTACACTTGTAAGGGAATTTTCATCTCTCTCTTACTTATTTATTTATTTATTTACTCTTTCTTCTTATATAAATATGAAGAGTATTTTTCCTAATGAAACATTCAAGTCCCTCAAATGTCATGTTTGAGAGTTCAGATGATATTTAGTGGAAAGTGGGAATCATCAAACATTTCTTTTTAAATCAGAATAATGTAAAACAATCTGTACATATACATTATTTTGTAAATCTTAAATATAAGAAAATATAATTAAAATTGTTTACTGTAAAAATCGAATGTAAAACTATATTTTGAGGCTTTCTAAAATAAGTGAAAAGCCAAGAGTAGTGACTGTACTAAATTTATTTTTAATCTGACTTATTTTAGTGCACTAGTAATTTTCTGGTAAGAGCTATTATTTTCTTGTTTGATTTCCTGATTAAGTTTCAGTAAAATATGCATTTAATAACAAAAAGACTGAATTATGTATGAAATATTTCCTATACATGGCATCCTTTTTTAATGGCCAATGTTTGTATGTGTGTTAATAACACCAGAAGTATTACAGAAGTCTCACTTATTTGAACTAATTTGAAATACTCTCACAAAATTACTGAGAAAGTGGGAAAAATTAGAGATGAAGAGGATTGAATTTCTTAAGGTTTCAGAAAACTGTTTATCTAAAGAATCATTTTCTTTTCCTCTTTATTCAAGATTCTGACAAGACAATGTTAAAGTTTCTCATCATTTCTATATGTATGTTTGTGGGTCAGGGTGGGGCATTGGTGAGTAAGTCTTTAGCTAAACTGAATATCACTGCCTATACTTTTAATCCTATATATAATCATTTAAACAATACATTTTACTTTCAGTAGCCACACTGTTTGTGTTTTTTTATCTTGTCATAAAATTGAAATACTTGAGAGTACTCACTTACGATAGGTTTTATTATTTTAAGTTCTTTATCTCATTTTATTTAGGCAATTATTTTAATATTTCATATTTTCTCAAGTTGTAATCTTTTATAGCACCAAATTTATTTAATGTAATACTACAGGAGACATTTGCATGTTTAGATGATGGAGGTATAGTGAAAGGAAAAAATCAAGTGTCTTTCTTATCTAGCACACTTTTTTGGCCATGGAGTCTTCTATTCACCCTTTTTTGGACTCAGCTTTCTCGTTTAAAAAGTCGCAACACTTGCTTCAGGGAGTAGTTATGGAAATTAAATAAAGATGATACACACACTAATGAATGTGTGTGTGTGTGTGTGTGTGTGTGTGTGTGTGTGTGTGTAACACCTTTGTCCCAGTAGGTAAATTACTGCTAATGTTTAGAAAACTTTTATTTTTCTGATATCTTGTAATCATTTGTTTATCAAATTATTTATCTATTCATTTACCCATTCAACCAACTCATCAAGGATTTACTATGTTTTCATGCTGTATTATTTTGGAATATTCAGATAAATAGGACATTCTTGGCCCCACAATACACACAAGAAAGTGGAAAGCTGTGAAGATAAATGAATATAAGTAAATGTGACAAATGCTCCAGAAGAGGTTTGTTCAGTGAGTAGATTAGTATTATTTTGATAACCATGTGCTTCATTTTCAAAATTCTATTTCTCACATTTTATTTTCCCAAGTCCATATGTAAGTTATAAATTTGTTAATAAAATATATTACTGTTTTACTTTTAAAAGCCTTTTTTATTGTTTTAAGTGAAATATAGCAAGACGTGCATTATAAATTCAACTTTGGGTATGCAAACACACTTTTCACTTCTTCCTTGAAAAGTGGCATTTAAAAACAATATTTGGATGGTTCTATTTAAAATAGTTAAATATTCCCCATTGAAATAAATAGAGTCTGATTTACAATAAATGCTCCATTAAATGGGTTTTAGTAGTGATTCATCCCTATTGGAATGAACTGCATGTGTAGCTTATACATCTTAGAGAAGGAAGAGACCTGTTGTATCAATAAGTCTGGGTCACCTGCTTGGTTAGAATATAGTCCTGAAATAGAGGACAGACCATTTGATCTTAGCCAAAAGGCCATGAACAAAAGCTATTTTAATGTATTGCAATTAAAATGAATGGGATTCAATCTAACACATTTATGAGGATGCGATAACTACGGAATCACGTTCATTTCAGTGGGGTGTGTTAGTCATCCAATTCTATTCATTTCCATGGGGATCCATTATTTATTGAATCACATTTATTTAAATGGGGATTCATTAGCTAAAAAATCTAATTAGTTTCCATGTGCATGCATTAGCTATCATGTCATCCTTCCTTTCAAAGACAATTTTCTAGTTATCAAATCCCATGCATTTATGTTTGGATTGGATTCTAAAGTTTGAAAAAGCTGTTACTCTTAATTAAATCGTTGCAATAAACTGCTATCGTCATTATACTCTTGCATATTTAAGAGTATTTTCTAAATATCCAAAGACTTAGTCACCCCAGTTTTCAATAGCTAAATGAAAGGATCCTCAAACAATAAAATATTTAGTTTACCAAATGTCCCAAAGGACCAATATGATTTTTTAAATATGAGAATGATATAACCTTTCTAGGATCGGCTGCATTGTTTTATTTATTTATTTATATATTTATTTATTTATTTATTTATTTATTTATTTATATTTTTAAAATTTCTGATACCTAGCCGTGCAGTGAAGTTTTCAGGTTCAGAGATGAAAATGAGGACGATGTCAACCAGATAAAAGACTGTATGATCTGGTGCTTAAATTTATGAGTTGTGTACATTAAGCTAAAGCAATAGTATACTTGACATTAGAATCATAATTAGATGGATTACATTGTCATTTCTTGGCCATAGTTGAGATTCCTCAATTCTTAAAAAATAATCCATTTTTGAGAAATCAGAGGTTTCTTCTGCCAGGTATGAGGTTCAATCAGTAATTAGAAATCATTGTTGTTGAGGTAGATTAAGCAACAAAGTAGTTACTTTAGACCAACACATACCTTTCTCAAATTATCTTGATAAATCCCCAATTTTTGCAGATAACTATACCTTTTTGTAGCCTTAAAATAAGTTATCTTCAAAATAACAAAGTGATTTAAGTCACGTTAGTTTATTAAAAGTTTAGGGGCATAGAATTATATGAACACAGTATATCAGTAATATCTTAAGTCTGTACTGAGTCAAGTGACCTTTTGGATTACTGTGACTTTAATACAGAGGTGGTTATTGAGTTATTTGGGTCTTATTCAAACTTGTTACTACATTTCAAAATTTAGATAGCTATAACCACCATACTTGATTTACTCTAAATTTAACAGTGCCATTTTATTTTTGTCTAAATGAGTTATTTTGGGAAAAGTGCTCAAAAAAATGTAGAAATTGGATATAAGTCCTTCTTTACAACAGCATGGACAAAATTCTGTATGCTAGTTGCTAATTATTGTAGATTGCTTTTCCCATTTCATAACTTAAAAGTTATGAACAATGTAATTTAATGTTAGTATTCCTGTAATATTTAAATTTTGTATCATTCATTATATTTCAAAATTTTTAAAAACATAAAATATAAATTTATAATATACTGAAAAGTCAAAATGCCTAGGATTGAATTCCATTGTTGCCATTTGTTATCACTTTGAACTTGGCAAACTAATTTAATTTCTGGTGCCTCTGTTTCTTCATCTATAATATGCAGGATAAAATCAAAGCTACATAATTGATTGTTGTGAGAATTATATAATGTAATCATTGTAAACTCTTTGCTATGATACCTGTATGCATGCTCCATATAATACCTGTGTAAATCTGTAGTACCTCTATAAATATAGATTATGCTCAAAGTAATCTATTTTATTATTACTTAGTTTTTTAAAATGACAAGAAAAGCAATTAGTAAAAACTGTCATCCAAGGAGTTATTTTCTTTCACTTTTTCTCTTATGAAAATAACTAAGATTAACTATATTTAAAAATGCAAAATACTTATTTTACCCGTATATTAATGTTTTATATATACATTTGTTTATATAAAATGCTTATTTATTACTAAAGGCAAATGTAGGCCCAGATTTATTAGTAAGTTGCATTCTGCAATTGTTTTAGAACTTAAAATACAGACTTCAAGTCGGTAGCTATACCCTTCATCTCAGTCAAACATGGCACTGATATGAGGGTGCTTCAGTTGCTGCGGATATCAAGTAGATACCTGAGCATGAGAATGATGTCCAAGGGATATCTAGTTTTTCTTCCTTCTTTGTAAGGGAACGTTGAAATGCATTGAGAGGGTCGACAAGCTAAAAAAAAAAAAAAAAAAAAAAAAAAAAAATCCTGGTGTTGATATGAAATGACTAGGTACTCAGGACTTTCAATGCAGGGGCAAAATGATCAGTGACTTGGTCTAAGACATTGGGTATAAAACGCATGTTTCCCAAGGGACTAGTTGTTGCACATCTAAGGTCAACTAGTGGTTTTAAGGATTGACGCATGCCACGTTACATATGCCACCCTTATTACGACCCATCTATGTAATTTATACCCAGATATTATGTCAGACAGAAACAAAAGATGGGATTCTGAAAGATTAAGTCTTCCAAGCCACTGAATAGCCAAGGGGATTTTCAATTTTTGGATCCAAAGGAGATTATTAGCTCCAACTATCTGATCTCCCCTGCCCCCCATACTTGTGAAGTGTAAAAGATCAAGTATAGACAATTACAGAAGCTTCATTTTCTTTTCACAACTTAGACTTGTATAATTAATTTTGTAACACTATCACACTTACTTAACTCATTATATAACCTACATGTTATTTTAGTAGACATGTATCCCAGAGTGGTAGTCGTTGAATATTTTATTAGATTTTGTTCTCCAGGTATTTATGGGAATCTGCAATTTGTAGACTTCTGAATACTCAGATTCACCTCAGTGGAGCTTGTCTCCTCACTGCTCCCCTTTTATAATAGTCATCTGTTTTCATATTATAATTGCCTCCCTCAGACCTTTCATCTCTTTCGTGCTGCTTTTTCCCAAATATTGATGTTAGATCCTCCTGTGAGTTCCCAGATGATAATTACAACCAGGTTATAATCTTTAATAGGATTTTACCAAATGTCTTAGGATAATAGACAAGAATTTAAAACAGGGGTACTGAAAATAGAAAATTATATATAGCTGTTCTCAGAGGCTACTCCTCAGGTATCTCCTAGAAGGTAATATTCTTAGCTCCCTACTTTGCTTTAGGTTGTGACAGAAAGCTGGCTCTCTGTATTAGGAATACCACTGGACATTTCTCCCTGACCTCGAGTCTAGGTGTCAGCTTTTAAGATCAAGTTAAAAATAACAACAATCAGTTTCCCTCTTCTACCTGCGGCAATGAACAAAGTTCTCATTTTCTGCCTTATTATGGGCCATGTGTCAGAACATCTTCTAAGGATGATTGACAATGGAAACATCATTCTGTTTCATCTCCAGGAATTGGCTTTGTCATAGAGCTCCTAGTATGTGTCCATGAGGGTTTCAAAGTTAACAGCAAGATGAAAAAAAAAGATAAAGAGAATATTTGGAATTTGCCTTTGGGCAAATCGAAGTTTTGTGATTCTAGGACAAACGTTTGTTATTTTAGTCCATATCTGTGAGTGTAATATGTCAAAGACCATGTTTATATTTATATTCTAATACTTATATTTACCCATATATTAGAAAAGCAATGAGAATTCATAACATGATAGAGAAATTATGGCTTTATAAGATCTGGGTTCTGGTCTGTGTTCTTTCAAAAGGAACTTTAAGACATTGGGAAAATTCATTACCTCTTTGGATCAATATTCTCAGTTATAAACTGAGGGTGTTGAATTAGCTAAATCCAAGGTAAGATATATTTTTAAAATACTTGACTATGTGCTGTTCCAAGAGGAAGAAAATTGATGAATGGTAAATATTTTATCATGTATCTGGTTACTATGTTTTGTTCATATTTTAGTAACTTTACTTAGTATTACTTGACCATCCTTTCATGGCAATAAGATTCTTTAAATTCTAGTCCCAACCTATCTCTCTAACTTTATCAAACATCCTTCTTCTATTTCTGAGATCCATTCATGCTTGATTTTTCATGAGTGTCTCACATGCCAGAGGCTTTCCTAGTCCCTAGGTTGGAATTTTCTGACCATCTTTTTTGCCTGACAAAACTCCTCTACTTCCTGACCCAACTCAACTACACTCTATTCCTTTAATCGTTCCTGACCCCAATGTTCCAGGTAAGTTCCAGTGGCTTCTTCTTTGTCTATATTTCCATTAATTTGGTTCAAATAACTATAAAATCACTCTATAAAACAAGGGAAAGGTATGATATCATGAAAAGAGCTAAACATTGCATTGAGAGCAACCCAATTCCCAAATCTCAGCATTGTCCCTTTGAGTTATACCTATGAGGGCAATTTATTTAATCTCTCTAAATCATTTTTAACATTTAGAAAGGGATATAAATTCCTACTTTAAATGATTAAATTAAATGACAATATATGTATAGTGGTCTAACAAAAAGTAAATGCCCAATAAATGATAGTTTCCTTCTCCTCATCCCACTTATAATATTATTCAAAATGTCTGTCAATAGAAGGGAAAACGTTTATCTTATGCATCACTTACGACTTACGTAAATATAACTCTCCTGTGTATCTTCTAAGCCACAGAAACTATTTGCATGCTCTCCTCATTACAGACTAACTAGAGTTCTTAATGTCACAC
Organism: Rhinolophus sinicus; assembly: GCF_057876585.1. Taxonomy (NCBI): domain Eukaryota; kingdom Metazoa; phylum Chordata; class Mammalia; order Chiroptera; family Rhinolophidae; genus Rhinolophus; species Rhinolophus sinicus. The sequence continues at coordinate 170,404,504 of NC_142516.1, forward strand.
CCCATCCTGTCAGAAATATTAGAATTATAATCTCAAGGAATTTACCATTTCACTTATGTAGGCTTCTATTTTGAGCTCACGTAAAATCCCCTTCTACCTCATGCTCTCTATTCCAAGTCTTGGGCTATGAAGTATCATTTATGCCTGTTGTCATTCCAAAATTGACAGCCTTCCTCTGCTCTCGGGTTTCCTTTATCACTAGAATTGTTTTATTGGCGGAATTAGAATGCAAACTTATAACAACAAGGTATCTCCTGCAACTACCATGGAAACTTCAATTGTAAGAAATCAATTATCTTTTAACTGAAAACCTCTAGCTAAACATGTTGATGTTTTACTATGGAATAAATGATTAATTACGAACAGTGAGAAAAAAGTGAAATACTAAGACCCCAAATTTAAGTTATTTGTAGGAAAAAGTTTTGTGACACCAGCTATCATAGTTGTAAAAGTAATTTGTCATTGGCAAGAGATGTATGCCCATCCTATTTCTTAGAAATTAGATCAAAAAATAGAATTAGTGATTTGTTTTATTTTGGTTATGAACCCAGTAACAGATTTCATTAACTTGTTTTTGTAGTAGGGATATGTATGTTAGAATTAGGAATGAAGGGTCTCTGTTATATGTCTGTTGACCATACAATACTGGTAAAGGAGGATTTCATTTTTAGGAAAAAAATACACAATTTACTTATCAATTAATATTTATTAATTATGCATTAAATTTAATATAATGAATAGCTATGGCATGGACAAGGAGCAATAACCATATCCATAATACAGGATTATTCCTGTAGACAGTGTTAAAGTGTATATATATATATATATATATATATATATATATATATATATATACATATGTGTATGTGTGTGTATATATATATATACATTATATATACTATATATACATACTATATATATCTACTATATATACGTACTATATATATATATATATATATATATATATATATATACACACACACTATATATATATATATAGTATTATAACTTTATTAAGCAGGCATTTTGTATGAGCATATCTTCCATAATGGAATTGTAACACTTATGCATGCAGCGACAAATGAGAATGAAAGGAGAGATCTTAATTTCAGGGTCAGAATATTCCTGCCTTCTCTTGGTAACTGTTACAAATTTTCAAACAAATCATAGTCTACATTTAAATTCTCAAAGATAGAACCATATGAGGTATAATTTTATATGTTTTTAATTAGCAATGTTTAATACCTCGTACTGCAGTGATGACGTTTTTATGATAGAATACCCTCTCTTATTTTCCTCCTGTGAAGGTGGGCCACATATCATATTCTGATTCTTGGCACTTTAATTTCAACCACCCTGGCTTTTGAAAAGCACCCTATACACTTAACAGTTTCTGTTTGCTATCACCGTAAGAGATTTTGGAGATGTGCAGTGGTATACACTATATGTTTTAGCTTAGAATCTGCCCTCCCTCCGCACCACTTTTAATCATTTAGTTTTTGGGGTCCTCATCATGTCTGTTAATGGAAAGAGGACACTTAAACATGTGTGCAATCATCTTGCTTGCATTCTGATCCAGGCACTAACTCTAGTACAAGGACATTTGGTTATATACACTATGGTACTTTCCTTACCATACTGACTCTTTCCTAGTCAGTAAATGAGAGAGCTTATTTCTTTATCTAATAGGTTAACAAAATAAAGTACTTTCATTTGGGGGTTGAATTACCTGGACACAATCACTCATACATAATTTCTATTGGGAAGAAGTAGCTGTGCTATTGAGAGTTTAGTGGTTAACAATGCACTCAGAAAGTACATTCTGCCATTTGAATTGATGATTTTATTTTTACCAGAAAGGAACATTAGAAGATTATGGAACCAGGTGTAAGAATTATCTTGAAATAATTTTATATTTCCCTAATAAGAGTAGATTTTCATCTTTCTGATTACTTTTTAAGTGACAAAAATAATCAAGATCCACTAATATTTTGATACTGGTTATTTCAATAAGAATTTTGATTATTTTTCTTACCCAAAAGAACAACAGAACTCAAAGTAGTATTAAATGCCCCTAATCAAATTATTTCTAAAAATAATGTCCTGTGTAACCATATACCCCCTAAGAAATATCTCAATATAGATAAAACATCTATCAATTATGTTTTGCCCTTTACATATTTTGGGGATGCAGTGTTTAAAAATACACATAGTGCACAATATCTGATTTCAATCTTATCTTTTTATTTAACTAAGTAACTGCTGTAATCAATTAGAGGAAAAACATTTTGAAGGTTTTATCTTTCAGAACATTATTTACCAAAACAACAAAGTAGTTTCCAAAAACTGTCACTATCATCATCACTTCTTCATGCAGGAGCCATAAATATATTTTTGGTACATTTTACCCTGCAGATTTATTCAAAGAAAATATAAATTTAAAAACCCAAATTAATGACTAATAGACAACTTGAAATTTGTGCCAAATCTTAGCAGTTTTCAAATGCTCTGTTTATTTCTCTGAATCCATTAATCTTATGTCTTCTTTTAGGATCATTCTAATCCTTGACGTTTATTTTTTGATTTAATTTTCTATGTGCCAATGTAATATAAACATGTGGGGCTGATAGTATGAAAGCCATAATTTGTTATACTAGAAAAGACTTTCACCATAGGGGGAAGAAAACAAGAACAAAGTTAAGGGCAGTTCCTCAGTCTGTAATGCTGGATTGGTGAAAATGCATTCATTTAGGAAAATACCTGATTGTTGTAGGTTGTGGAATGATGAGATGGAAAATAAAGGTCCAAATTAGGAACTATGGCAAAAGGAAAGCAACATTTTTAATTTATTTCCAACAGAGCTGAACCTAGTCTTCAAAGACTCCAACATCCAACCATTAAATAATACGGCAGTTTTTATTGAGGAGACATGCAGGATATCCAATATAATTAGATAGTAGGCCCTGGAGGATTTACAGAACTTAAGATTTTTTTTAGAGTCAAAAAGCTAAGTAAGCCAATATTAAAAGACCTACCCGTGATATGGCTAAATCCCACATCTGCAAGTTGTTTTGGAATTTTGCTTTGAACCTTGTGAGGTACTGAAACTCAACAGTCCTTTCCCTTCCATGAGTTGCATCCATGTTTAGCCTTACGTTGGGAAGTCCTGTGCTCTCTCTCTCTTTCTCTTTTTTTTTCTTTTTCTATTTTATTCTTAGGTGCGTGCTTTGCTCCAAATCATTTAAATTAAGTGCTAAGATGTTTTCAGTTCCGAAAGATTATTTTCAGATTCTAAATTGTGCATTATAGAGAAATGTTGCACTGTTCTTTTATATCTTGTGATTTAAAGCGAAAATATGTTTCTTCCACACAATTGCACTCTCAGCATAGGTGTAATTTTCCAAAGTATTCATAATGAGCTCTTAACTTAGAAAGAAAAAAAAAAAAGAACCAATGCGATTCAACATGTGATGTAGAATTTTATAGAGAGAAAATTCAATAGCGGGACAAAATATGTTTTGTGCTCTGATAGGCAGTCTGAGGCATTGTTTAGATTTATTATATTTTTCTCCAGTTCAATTTCATCTTGTAGCTTTTCTTGTCTCCCCTGGGCCCGTTTCTCTTGGTTTGCTTTGTCTTCAGTGTCTAAATCTGGAAATCTCCTTTCTTTACTTTCCCTCATTCTTTCTTTATGAAAGGTTTCTGGATGTAAGCATTTTCCAGGCATTTTAATTTTTTAGACAAATAAAAGAGAGCTGCATGCATGTATTAATCCATTTTTAATAGCCAGTACTGAAAGACAGGGTACTTTCTTGGTATTGTTTTGAATTGCTATTATCTTAAAAGAATTTTATTTTTATCAATATCTGTTGTGACATTCAGTTAAAATGACAAAGAATCCCATGCTGAGCAAACTGAAGAAACACTTTAGTTTTCTGAATACAGGGCTGAAACAGGCTGAGGAGGATTTTTAAAAATATTTTTGTTCATATTCTATTGATGCTATAGTTTCTCTTAAATAATTTTCATGTACTATTTAGGGAACATTGTATTTAGTATACAGACAACTTTCTCACATGGTCACTGTAGTTACATAAGAGTTGGTACATTGCTGCCATCTATGGACAGAAAATGAATATTGATTTTAACATTAAATGTGTGACTGACATTTTCACGGCTATGTATATAACCTTTCGTAAAACTCTAGGGAATAATCATATACTTATTTATACATATAAAGAGAGTCTACGTAACATCTTAAAACTATGAAAAGAATGAATCTGAGAGACATGGATTCAATAAGCACAGGTACCATTATCATACCACCGTATGGCTACAGTTTAGTCTCAAATTTATATAAGTTGACAAAATATTGTCACACACTTACCTTTCAATATTATGGAAGAAAATGCAACTATCTTATCAGCCCCATTTTACAAGTGAGGAAATTGAGTCTAACATAGTATTCATGATTTCCCCAAGTCAGTGGGCTGATCAGAGGAAGAGTTCAATTTCATCTGAACAAACGTCTGGATTCCACTCTCCAGGAGCTCTTTCCAATACTTTACCGGGACCTGACTTTCAGAAACTCTGGTTCTTAACTCTTGCTCAAATTAACTGTTATATGTCGACAGCTACTACCTAATCAGAACTCTGCCCATTCATTCTTTGGACAAATATTTGAGGGTCTGTTCTGGACCAAAAACTTCTCCTAGAAAGTGAGAAACTGCCAGGATCAAGAAAAAAGATGCCTACATTCTTTGAGCTCACATTTTCGTGTAGAGAGAGACAGAAAAGCATGTACATCAGTGGGTGGACAAGATCAGTTCAGAGAGTGATACAACCAGTGGGAAAAAAATAAGTAAAATCATGTGATGTGATAGTGAGAATCAGGGCACTGTTCAGCCTTATGGAAATGTAAAAGAAGGGAAAAGTACAATCAACTTTTTGAAAAAAATATAGGCTAGTTGAGAGTACAGAACAGATGACATAAATAATTATACGACACAATGAGGTAAATGTCAGGGAATAGAAATCACAAACCAAAAAAACTTCATTGTGTAGCTCACACTTTACTCCCTGGGCTTTAGGGATATAGAATTAGTAAAATTCAATATTAACCAGAATGATAAAGGATGGTGCCAAAGATAGAAGTCTCAGCTAAGTCTCAAAGACAACATTTGATTTTTATAGAGACAGTACTGAAGCAGAGCAAAACATTTTGCAAAGGCATGAATTTGGGAAAAAAGAGGGAATGAATTTTGTACAACCAAGTTAGTACTTTTATTTTTTTCCTCAACACAAACATTTAGTGCCACCTCAGGCTTTGTTAGATACTGCGTTTCCAAAACCTTGCTGTTTTTTGGCCTTATGTCTGTGTCCAGGACTGCATTCTTAAATATATATATCCATATATATATATATATATATATATATATATATATATATATATATATATAAAATAATACGGCAGTTTTTATTGAGGAGACATGCAGGATATCCAATATAATTAGATAGTAGGCCATATATATATGGATATATCTATATTTGTATATATATGTATTTGTATATATATATATATTTGTATATATATATTTGTATATACATATTTATATATATATACAATCACAGTCTTTCAGTAATAATGTCATCATCATAATCTTAATTATACTTAAGCATTCACTCTGATTTAAGTTCTGAAATATATAAAGAGTCCTGACTGAAAAAACTTAACGAATAAATTAGCAAGTAAACGTAGAAAAAAATATAGCAAGAAAATAATTGCTGAAAAGTGGTATTCGCTGTATGAAGAGAGAATTTCTTATTGAAATATTTTTATTCTCAAACAACTTCTATTTTAATCCAGTTTTCTATGATGTATCACAATATAGCCTTTTTGATCAATGAATTCAACTTAAATTCTCATAAGAATGATTGATTACTTAGAAAAAAATACAGTGGCTCTGTGCTTTTTAAGTAGAATGAGAGGCAATTAAGCAGTATGAGAAATCAAATATTTTTGGCATATAAAAGACATTCCTTGTTGTGAAGGGCTCCTCATTCCAGTTCTAGAGGGCATCATCAAGGAATATAGGATCTACATAAATTTCAATATCTCACATCAGTCATCTACAAGCAAAAATACATGGTAACTTTATTTTTGCTTTCTTAGTTGTGAAGATAGCATAAAAGTTTGAGATAACAAGATTTTTTAAATGATTTGTAGGTATATATTTATTTCCAAGTTATATCCACAGAGTTAGAGATTCATCTGTGAACTGGTTAATTTGATCAGTGTAAATAATCCACCCTGAATCTAAAATCCAAATTGGTTCTTTGGGTATGTAATTGAGCCATGAATTGACAAATTGTCAGTTCATCTCTCTATGCAATTTGGCTGCATTTGACTCTCTCTATAAAAGCAATGATACTAATTGAAAGCACAAGTACATTTTAGCCGTTATTCAGACAAGACATACAGTAATAAACCGAATTTTCTAGTTTTATTCATCTATCATGAATAATGTTATTACTATGAAATGCATTATGCAAGCTATATTTTATTTTCTCCACAAATTATATGAAATGAAACCTGAACCACACATTTTCATAGCCCACACTATAATAAGCATTTTTGACTCAAGCCCTTTCAATGTTTTTTGTTTTGTTTTGTTTTGTTTTTTGCCCTGCTCTTGAAACTTGACATTTTTTTTACCATTACTAACTTAAAATGATTGACATTGTTAAGGAAAGGACTACAATATACTGCATCTGACCTTTTGCATTTAAGTGTTATGGTAAATAATCCTGGGCATGCCAGTGTAGCATGAATAGAACCTCCTTCAATTTTGTTTCTAATTGTAAGAGCAAATACCAGGAGATGCTCTGCATTTGTTCCTCCATGGTAACTGTCTATGATTCTAATATCCATAGATTTCTAATCTTCTTACCTTTCTCAGTACGTCTAATGATGGATGGATGGATGGATGGATGGATGGATGGATGGATGGATGGATGGATGGATAGATAGATAGATAGATAGATAGATAGATAGATAGATAGATAGATGATAGACAGACAGGAAACCTATAGATAGTTCACTTAAGTCAACTTAAGAGTAGGGTATAGTCAAGAAAAGTTTTTCCCACATGAGATGTATTTGTGCTTTGAGGATTATTTTATGTAATATACTGAGGCTAGGGGGGCAGGGAGAGGGAAAGCATTCCAAAAAGAGAAATTAGAAAGATAAATGTTCAAAAATGCCATGTTATAGGCAAGCTTGAAATCTTATAGGAGTATCAGGTTTTTTTTTTCCTGGAGCATAAGGTTCATGAAGGGAAATGAAGAGTTTAGAGGGTGAGGTGGATGCAAAGGTCATTGTATATCACACAAAGGACTTTTGAGTTTAATCATTTTGTAATGAGGTGGAGGGAATCGAGGGAAAGAAGTGCTTTGAAATTATGACACAATTAGATTCTTCTTTTTTTAAAAAAATCATCTGGTTGGAGTGTGGACAGTGGATTGGGCAGAGTCAGGGAAATTAATTTAATAGTCCAAGTTATTGATGGCCTAAAGCAGTGGCTTTTAGATGTAAATAAGAGGAGATGGGAGCATGGAACACTTAAGTGGCACAATCACCAGGGCGTACCACCAAATAAATATGGGAGCTGGAAAAAGAAAAAAGGATTCAGGATGACTCCATATTTTTTGGCTTGAGTAATTAGATGGATAATGATATCTTTTACTAAAAGGATAAAGAAAAGGAGCAGGTTTTGAGGAAAAAAATGATTCACTCAGTTTTAAATATGTTGAATTTCCTGAATAGACATCCACTGTTTATTTTATCATGCAAAAAAATTAATAAGCATACATTTGCACAAATTTTGTTTTGAGGCGTAAAATATGTCAGTACTAGGAGAGTGATGCTGGCAGTGGGGGCATGGATTGCAAGTGACATGAAGAAGAGGATTTGTACAGTTTCTGAACACTTTTTCAGTGCCTAATAGAAATTGGTTGGATGAATGAGTGAATTATGGTCCACATACTGATCTATATGCTGAAAACACAATGCTGACAGATATAGTCCTTGCTTTCAAAGAGTTTACAGTCCTGTGGAGGAGATGGGAAAAAAAAATTGCACCACAAAACAGGGTGATAAACAATATAAACGCCATTAGTAGATGCTTTCAAAGATTTCCTGGAACAGAGTAATGTGGATTCAGGAAAAGTTCTAACCTTAGTGTTGAAGGGGACATAGGAGCAGGAAGGGCAAACTTGTTGCAGTGTGAGGAGTGGATTGGAAGTGACCAAGACTACGTCCACATTCCTCTAGACTTGACCAAACATTAGATGCATTTAGTTGTTTTACTACCTGACTGTAGCACTGCCCCCACCTCCCTTTTCTTAGAGCATTTACTTTAGGAAATTTGGTTTCAGAAAAAAAATAAAATTTTAGAAATTATGGCTGTAAATTCTCTCTCTGCCTCTTTGAGAGGTAAATCTTCTACAAGAAGACGGTCTTTTTCAAGGACCTGAGCCGTCCCTTTGAAATGTAATAATTAAAACTTTGTCCCTGGATCCCAGTCTCTGTGGGAGGGTAGGAGCCCAAGTTCAGTAAGCGCCACTTAGTAAACACAGAGTGGTGTCTCTCCCTTCGCATAGGTGCTGTTCATATTTCCCCAGTTTTACTTGTACTCATTTGTGTGTGCGTGTGCATGTGTGTGTGTGTGTGTGTGTGTGTAATTAGTCTCAGCAATTTTATCACCTGTAGTTTCATTCAATGATCTCACAGTAAAGATAACAGAATGGTTCCATGACCATAAGTACCCTTCGTATTGCCCTTTTCTAATCATACCAACTTCCTATTCCATCTTTTTTTCTTGTTCCTGATCTGTTTTCTAATTCTATAATTTTATCATTTTGGTGATGTTAATAGACGAGATGTTATATAAACGAGAAAGTACGTAACCTTTCAGGGTTGGCATTTCTCCTTCAGCTTGATTCTCCGATCATTAGAGGAATCAATAGTTTGTTCCATTTTATTAAGTAGTATCCCATGACATGGCTATGGCACAGTTAACCATCCACTCGTTGGAAGGTTTCTGGGTTGTTTCTAGGTTTTGGCTATTCTGAGTAAAACTGCTATAAACGCTCATATACAGGTTTCTGTGTGAACATAGTCTTTATTTCTCTGGGATAAATGCCAAGAAGAGCAATTCTTGGATTCTATTGCAGTTACATGTTCAGTTTTTATAATAAACTGCCAAACTGTGGCCAAGTGGCTGAACCATTTTACATAACCACCATCAAAGTAAGAGTGATCCATATTCTCTGCATCTTCATCTGCATTTGATGTCACAGATTTTTTCGTTTGTTTGTTTTGTTTCTCTGTTTGTTTTTGTCATTTGGTAGGTACTTAGTGATTGATAGCTCATTGTGGTTATTACCTGTCCCTGATGGTAAATAATGTTAAACAACTTTTCATATGTGTGAGGGTGCAAAAAAAATACATTTCCTCCCACCTTTCTAAATTCTTCTGGCTGAGCTAATACTCAAGTTAACATGAGACAGATTAACAGGACAACATGAATAAATTTATTATGTATGAACATGTGGGAGTTTTATAAGAACACGAGACCAGGATGCATTGGGCTCTTGAGATTTATATGCCATACTGTACTAAGGAGAAGGAGACAGGAGTCTGGGATTTCAAAGAGAAAACAGGCAATTTAAAGGTCGATGAGAAAGAGCAAACACGTGGTAAACAAATTTTTGCTAGTCCACCCAGAAACAATGGGACACAGAGGGGAGTCTAATAAACAGGATTTGCTGGATTTCTACCTGCCTGCCACACTTAAGTGAATATTCTAAGGCTCCCTACCTGAAGCAGTTTTTTTTTTTTTTTTCTATATGAATCCCTTTTGGTAGGTAAAGGGGGGTGGGGTCACTGAGTCTTTTGTTTCTTGGAAATAACTAGCTTAAAATCAATATCCCAAAAGAAATATTTTGAGGTAAACTTTGCTCCCTGTTATATGCTTATTTGACACCTGGTTATCCTCTTTAGTAAAATTTTTGTTCATGTCTGGAAGTTTTCAAAACTGTAGACAAGTTAGGCTATTGCAGTAAATTATAGGAAGGAAGATGGGAGCCCATACCAGAAAAGTGTTAGTGGCATGAAGAAAGGAATCAATTTTAAGGGATGGTTATTTGGAAGTAAGGATGTAGAAGCAAAATTCAGGGATGACAAGCTGTTTACATTGTAAACTGCATGGCCAATTTAATTGGTTGAAGAGAAAGTGGAAGGGAGGAAAAAAAAAGAAAACTAATCTAATCAAAAGATTTTTAAAAGAAGTTTGAGGTAGTTGTAGATATACATTTGAGTTTCTTTCATTATTTTATTCAAGGAATCTAAACATCATTTGAGTATGTGATTAAATTTGTTCATTTTCTTTGGTCATTTCAATGGTCAACTGTGATAGCCCAGGAATTTGTTGAGTTTTTCTGGAAAGACAATTTGAGATGGAAATATACATGACTGTTAATAAAATACAAAAACAGATAATCCATATAGGAACATTTGAAAATATATTGCACAATAAACTCACAATAAACTCTTTCATCCCTTTGTTGAAAGAATAGAGCTTCCTAGCTAATCTGCTGATCAATACACTCTTCTTGTTTATTGCATGGATGACTACATTATTGTATGAACCTTCCCCAAACACATATGCACACACATACAAAACATGAGTCATGTTCCCACTTGTAAAAAATACAGAAAATAGAACATGAAGAGTGTTTCTTTAGAACTTTATATATTTCAAATCAGTATAAATTTGGGGGCTGCGTTGTCTAGGAATTTGGAAGAGTTCTATGCAACAACTGGGGAAATTAGTGTCTTCTGCACAAGGGAAATAAATGTTTGTGTAATTTTGCTATATAAGAAGACGGAGGTTTTGGTTCTTGATCCATCGGAAAATAAGCTGCAGGTGAAAAGTTTCCAGACCGTAAACACTAAATCAATACTTTATGGGTGAATCTTTCCATGAAGACTGCAATATGATTATGGTTCAGTTGATGTTAATTTGATATCATCCAATAAATGCTTGTGCTCAGGACAAGCTAGATGCAGTTCAAGTGGCTGCTTGCACAAGTGTGCTCACTGTCTTTACATATGCATCAATTCTCTTTACAAAAAAAACAAACTCTTCCAATAAAACTAGCAATTTCTAGTTAGCAAGTTCCAAATCTTGTCCTAGGATAAAATGAAGGACATGGTATCATAAAGAAAGTTGTTACCACACTGTCTATATTGATCTTGATAACATTTTCCATTGTCTTAAACATATTTCAAGTGAAAACAAAATTGATGGTACTCTCAAAATTTTGGAAATTTTAAAACCCCAAAGCATTGGCTGAACCATGGGGAGTGAGGGTGAGGAGAGTTACAAGAAGACAGTACAATGAAAAATAGCTAGGCTTTAAGAACCACTGTGTTCTCTATAGTTGAGGATAACTTAAATATGTTAATTACTTTTAGAATGGTGGTATTTTTGTGAAAATAATGAATATGTTGAAATATGCTAAGCAAAGCCAAAATGTACAAGATAGAAATTAGACGAAAAAAAGAAAAGGAAAAAATCTAGTCTATCAGCATTAATCATAACCATCATTTATATTTGCTGAGCATTTTTAAAAGTTGTCACAGAAATATCATTCCCATTTTCATGCACTACCTATTATGCATATGTTATAAAATTTTCAAAAAGTTTTCAAAGATTTTATATTTCATAAAATAATTCACAACAGAAATATTTCAGCAGTCTTCATTAACAGTTGTTTTAAGTTTATTTTATATTGTTTTTAACATGTAGTTTCTATGATCTGTGGAGTTTTGTGAAAATGTTAAGTGTGTCAGCACTCCTGATTTTATTTATGCAGCCCCACCCCCAACTGAAAGTTCAGCTAATGACTTTAGAATGGCCGTCCTTATTTGCATGAAGATATTAATATGCCAGGTATGTCTCAGATACTAATCTGTCAATCAAACCCTTTATCTTGAATATAATATCTAACATCCACAGTATAGAAAGCTGTCCATTTATCTAAGACAGTCCCAGGCAGGCAGGGATATGCTGTCTTGGACTACAGTCTTCCCTTAATATATAACCCATGTCTCTTGAATTGTCAGGTAATTTGAAAAGAAAAGTATCACTGTTCATCTTTCTCATTCAAATTACATTGTCCATCTTCCTTCTTCTAGCCCTTACCCTTCCTTTATCTCTGGGAACTCTCTCAGCATATAAAATTAACTAAGGAAAAAAATACGAAAATTACCTATACCAGTTACTGAAATATGAACCTACATTTTTAGTCTAATTCCTATTCATAACCTGGAATTTTATAAAAATACATAAGCAATTTAACTATCCATTATTGTTTGTTCAGGGAATTGGAGATATAAGAGAAATGCTCAGATTTCTACCTCAGTGAAGCAGAGGGTGGAACAGAAGGAAAGCTTTTGCTTTGGTCGTTAAAGAAGCAGAATCTCAATGAGATGGAGGTGGGGGTAGATGGGATTGGAGCCTAAGGCTTATGTCTCTCTACAGAGAGGTAGAAGCAAAATGCTTGGAAAAGCCAAGTTAGAGTACGCTGTTCTATTATGAAGTGTGCTTTCATATGCATTGTAGGCAAAGGCTCAGAGATGCGTGTGTGTGTGTGATAAAACATATTTTAAAATTATGTTTCTAATTAAAAGCATGGTTGAGAAAATGAGCGAAGGCATGAATGAACTGGAAATCCATCTTGCAGCTAGTTAGGGAAGTTTTTGTTTGGAATTTTAACGTGCTTTGGCTATCGGGTTCCTTGGAAAATTCTAAGTGGGAGTTTTTCTTGAGAAAGAGCATCTATAGTTGAATAGGTTTATGATAATTTAATAATCACTGAGTTAGTGTAAATAAAGACAAAACAAATTATTTTGGACATTTTCCTTGGGCCTTCTGTTATCTAACAATCCAGAATTGTCACATACACACATGCAATATCAGTTTAGGACAACAATAAAGAGGATCTGTTCTATTTAATCTGTTTAGTATTTTTCATTAAATTTATCAAGTTTGGAGATTCTTTACAAATGAGCCATTTAGCATGTCTGATAAACACAGTGTAATGTACTTAATTAAAACGTGTTTATCAGACTGATATTTATGCACATTGTTCTGTAAGGTACTATGTTATCAGAGATTCCCATAGTTTTGACATCAATGATTTAGAAGGTGATTCTAGATTTAGTTATATTATTATTATTAAATACCAATGCATTTTTAGAATGTGATATTTTTCAGAGAGTACGATACCAGCTGGCATAATGACTTGACAAGAAAGAACAGAAGAATGAAAAAAATGAAGGAAGAAAGAAAGGAAACGATAAAGAACTTGAACTTTGGAATCATAGAAAGAGCAACAATGAGCTCTAGTGGCAAAATGTTATAATGTCAAGCATGGGTGAAATTCAGCAATGACAGACAGTCTTCCCTTTATACAGTCAGTAAAGCTTTTTCAGTTCTCAAAATGAAGATTAATTTGTGGAAATAAGCATTCTTCTAAATCAGAATCTCATTAACTTCCACAATATCGACTACCTGGGTAGTACATCTATAATTTATATATTGCATATAATTTATCTATCATCATTCTTAGAAAACAACACCAACAAGCTTATTCTATTAACAACATATTTTATGTTGAAGATGACATAACTTATACTGCATCTGGTCAAGTCATTCTTAAGTTAAACTTGGATTTTAAAAGAGTATTGATTTATGCGTTGTGCACTTGATAATATATGTGAGCCATCTCGTCCCTCTGCTCTGCCATCTGCTTCCTTCACACACAGGCACAATTTTAAAATAGGATGAGTGTTTCTTTTCTCTAAGCCTGACAAAACTATAGTCTATTTTTTTTAGTTCAGAGTAGTGGCAATGTACAAGTATAGTTTATTAAAAATATACCAGACATCAGTTCAACGAAGTTTTTATCTGTTTTCACAACTTTGAAAACAGATAAAAATAAAAGAAATAAAAACCTTTGAAAACGTGTGCATGGGCACGTATGTGCGTGTGGTGAGAACATTTAAGACCTACTCTCTTAATAAATTTCAAGTATAAAGTACAGTGTTATTAGCTATAATTACCATGCTGAGCACTTACACTAATCTCCAAGACTTTTTTATCTTGTAACTGAAAGTTTGTACCCCTAGATCAGCATATCCCCACTTTTCCCACTCCCTAGAGTTTGGCAGAAGCAGTCTTGATATATTTTTTTATTGCTGTATATATTTTTGAGTTTATTTTAATTCCTGTTACTTAATCAGAGTAGCAACTAACATTGGTAACCTGATGTAGAATTTGTTAAACTTCTTATTTGCTGAATATTTATTGAGTAAACAAAATGTGCCACAAATTGTGCTAGATATTAGGCAGTATTTGTTCAAATGATTTATTGGGTTTTGTCTGAACTGCAATGGTCATTGGTCATTTCATTAACATTATTATCTATACTTTTCTGAAGAGAATACTAACGTTTAGAGACGTTAAATGAAACACAAAGCTAACACCTTTGAGATCTAGAATTTGAACTCAAATAACCTGCCTTCAAATTCCAAGCTCTTTCTACCACACATCACTGCAACTGTCTTGGTTTATTTTTAGAGAAATTCATGAATGTAAAAGTAAAACTACTACAGATACCTAGTATAATTTACTTGTATCAAACTTTACTATTTTTAAACTGTTGTTACATGTTGATGCATTTAATCCTTTTAGAATAACTCCTTGATGTTAAGTAGAAATTTTTATTCCACTCATAAAGTTTTCGTTGTAAAATGTCTACTACTCTTAAATAATTAAAAAAAAAGAAATAAAGAATGTTTTATCTGATCTCAACTAACACATAAAGGAAAATTATCATGGTCTTAATTCTGAAGCAGAATATAGCTACACATGAATATATAAGCTGGAGAAAGGTGGAGGGGGAAAAAAAAAAACAAAACACCTTAACTGAGATATGCTATTTTGTTCATATTTCTTAAAAACACTTCCAATTGCAGGTCTAAATTGGTCAGGGATTCTGATTAGATCCAAATGGAAGTAATTTTGAATTTGGGCAGTTCTGCCATATGGGATAACAGCATGGGGCACATGACAACCACTTCCCACTGGACAAGAGTGTAGAGAGCTGTTTAATACCTGCTAAATGCATCAATTAAAAATCCTTACTACTTGTAAAAAAATGTCATTTAAGAATTACGTTATTTAGCAGCTGTTACATTACTTTCCCTGTAGAATTATAGAACTACAAATCCCACTTCATTCAATTCTAGAGAGATTACCTGTCATGTTTTAACTAACAGGCATATTGTATTTCAAAAACCTTCTGGGCCAAATTTGTACATTAGCCTCCAGTTAGCTTCTAAATCAACATACTTATATAAGTTTGAATAATCAAATTTTGTATAAAATAAACACACAAAGAGGAATAATAGATTAACTTAGATCTCACTTAGCCTGGAGTGATTCGATATTTTTTTTCTCTCACAACCCTCTAAAGATTTTTTTGTTGTTGTTGTTATTGTTATTTTGTTTTCTTATGTATACGTTTATATTGTGAAATTACCACAATAAAGTTAGTTATCACATCCATCGCCTCACATAGTTATGTGCACGCCTGCATGTGTGTGTGTGTGGAAGGGGTGCTGGTGGTGGTGGTGAGAACATTTACGACCTACTCTCTTAGCAAATTTCAAGTATATAATACAGTATGGTTAACTACAGTTACCATATTGAGCACTTATACTAAACTTCAAGACATTTTTATCTTATAACTGAACGTTTGTATCCTTTGACCAACATCTCTCCATTTCTCCCACTCCCCAGAACTTGGCAACAACTATTCCGCTCTCTGTTTCTAGGAGTTTTAATCTTTTATATTCTACATATAAGTGAGATTGTACAGTACTTGTCTTTCACTGCCTGACTTATTTCACTTAGCATAAAATTACCTGAAGATACAGCCCTGTTATCACAAGTAATAGATTTGCTTCATTTTTAATGGATGAATAATATCCCATCGCGCACACATACAAACACACAAACACACACACACAAACACACACACACACACTCACACACACTCACATTTTGTTTATTCATCCATTAATGGACACTTACATTGTTTCCAGATATTGGCTATTATGAATAATACTGCAATAAAAACGGGGATACAGATATTTCTTTGATCCAGCTTCCACATCCTATGGATATATATCCAGAATTAGGGTTGCTGGGTCATATGAAAATCAATTCTATGATAAACTACATTAACAGAGTGAAGGATAAAAAACACATGATGAATCATTAGATGCAGAAAAAGCAGTTGACAAAATTCAATATCCTTTTATGATAAAAACTCTCAACAAATTGCATATATAAGGAATGTACCTCAGCATAATAAAGGCACATATGACAAGCCCATAGCTAACATCATACTCTATGGTAGAAAACTGAAAGATTTTCCTCTGTGATCTGGAGCAAGAAAATGGTGCCCACTTTCAACACTTCTATTCAAAATAATACTGTAAGCCCTAGCCAGGGTAATTAGGCTAGAAAAATAAATAAAAGGCATCCAAATTTAAAAAAAAAAGAAAGAAAAGAAAGAAAGAAGTAAAACTGTCTCTATTTGCAGATGTCATTGTATTATATCTAGAAAATGCTAAGGACTTGATAAAAAATTCAGGAACTCATAAATTCAATAATGTTATAAGATATAAAATCAACACATAAAAATAATTTGTGCTTCTACAAATGAACAGTGAACTATCTGAAAAAGAAATAAAGAAGTGCCATTCACAATAGCATCTAAAAGAATATAATACTTAGAAATAAATTTAACCAAGCAGCTCAAAGATCTGTACCCTGAAAACTACAAGACTTATGAATGAAAATGAAGAACACACAAACAAATGAAAAGAAAGATATCCTGTGATCAAGAATCAATGTTGTTAGAATGTGCATAGTACCCAAAGCAATCTATAAATTTAATGCAATCCCTACCTATCAAAACCCAATGGCATTTTTCACAGAAGTAGAAAAAAAAATCCTAAAATTTGTATGGAAATACAAAAGACCACAAACAGTCCAGACCATCTTGAGAAAGAACTCCCTGAATTCTTACTTCATACTTCAATGCTTTCATTTAAAAGTAGGTGTGTTGCCGCTTTAACAAAAGAAGGTAGTGGCATCCTAAGGTCTTCAGGGAAAGATTATTTTATTATTATTATTATTATTATTATTATTATTATTATTATTATTAGGGGATATTGTGTTTCCCCAGCACCCATCAGCTCCAAGAGCAGAGGTCCGTTTACAGTCTTTAGTTGCAGGGGGCGCAGCCCCATGTGAAAATTGAACCCACAACTTTGTTGTTAAGAGCTTGCGCTCTAACCTCCTGAGCCATCCGGATGCCTCTCTGGCAGCTCAGTGGCAGCTTGTTGTCTTCACTCTAGTTGTGGAGGGCGCAGCTCACTGGCCCATGTGGGAATCGAACCGACAACCCTGTTGTTCAGAGCTTGCGCTCTAACCAACTGAGCCATCCAGCCGCCCAAGGAAAGATTCTTTACATGGGTTCAATTTCTGATCACCAACTTTCTTTTCCTATGCTGAGTGAAAAAGCAGCTAACACCTTTTCCCTCCACTTTACCGGTAGCTTACTGAGAAAGACAGAATCCAGTTGGAGGAATGGCCAAGCTAAAATATTGAAGACTTGTCTGTATGGCAAAGTTTTAATTTTTCCCTTTAAATATTCCAAATAAACTTAAATGAATCATTTGCCCCCTTCACAATTCTGCAAATCTAAAATTTGTTTAGAGGTAAATGACCTTTATTTATGTATTTTCAATCTGAAAATACCCGAGTCATTTCTGTTTCATATCATTATTTCTTAACATGCAGTTCTTCTAAACTGTGAAAGGTCACTTATGTATCAATATAATTAAATTTCAGAAAAAAATTAAGATATGTTTGGTTGTTTGTGCCTGGATCACAAATAAATGGTATTCATTATGTAAATCTCTCTTTCAGTCTCTTTCTCTCACTCTTTCATTCATTTCTGTCATATTTTACCTTTCTTATATTAGTATATGGAGGTTTATCTGTATCTAAAAACACTCTTTTATAGTTAATTATTTTGATTTATCAGTACTTATTTTTAAATGTTTTTATATTTTTGTTATTCAAAAGATAATATTAAGATGACCAAGCATGACTTCTAAATCATGTGATTTCATTAATTTCCTCATTAAGTTCTACAGCAATATTTCATTGTTTTAAAATTTTACTCCTATTGAGAGAGACAGGTTGTAAGCTTCTAAGGTTTGTCAAAATCATTTTCCCTAAATTGTTAACCATTGACTGCTGTTCTTATCATGAGTATCTCTCAAAAAATGTCTTTGCCTGTCAGATGCAGAAACATACTGACATTTCAAGGACCAAAAATTTATACAGTAAAAATGAATATTTTTTATAGTACATTGAAAATGTGAGGATATTTTTAAAATACATTAGAGTGCTACTGTCTTACCACAGAATTATTAAACTTGTATAAAACACAGAGCAATAAATCATGACAAGAAGATGATAAACACCGTTCTAATTAGAAAGTAATACAGGTGAAGTGATTAGATATTCGACAAGTTTTCCTTCACTTGTACCACCCTGACATAAATCAATTTATTCTCACAAAATAAAATCAGTGTTAGCAAAACACAGTAACTATGAGCTGACCACAATGCTCTTCTCTCCTTGGCTGACGTCACAGTATTTTAATCAGAAACTTGGTGGATCCAACCATTCTTATACACTAATTGATTTTAGAATAGTAGGTTGCACCCCTTTAGCTCTTTCCATTACAAGGAATGAACTGCTGTTGATATTTTCTTTCTTTGGGGACTCAAAAGTCCTTTAAGTAGGTGTATCCATAGGCTAGTTGATTTTAGACAAGATGCTTCTGGAATTTTTATCGTGGATTATCAACTCTGAGTGAGATGTTATTGCAGTTGATCACACAATACAATTATAGGAATCCATTGGCCCATAATCCTTAATATCAAATGAAGAACTTAGGTATCACCTCAAAGTATATAGCTAAAAACAGGATCTTGAAATAGACATAACAAAAGTTCTAGCGGCACTCAGGATGTTTTCATGTCTTAAAACTTTTCTTTAAATCGGAATGGAAATAATTGAGGAAAGTCCCAGGACACTGTAATTAATAATTCAATAGAACTGATTGTGCAAGTAGTGACATAGAGAGCAATAAAAATCTGGCAGTTAGTAGTAATTGATATTCTCTAACAAGCTGCTTCAGGGCATATTTAGTAGTTTGTACCACCTTTCAGTCAGACCACTTACTTGAGGGCATTGGGATTTAATAGTAAAAGTTTGAATATGTTTTGTCTTTGATCTTAATGAAGATACAATCTCAGGAAAAATAGAGACTATTAATCCATTTAATACTAATTACAGGTACGGAACTGTAATTAGGGAAGTTGGATTTTACATTAAAATGAGAGAACATTTTTTTTAAAAAGGTTGTTTCCTAAAATCAAAAAGTCTTTCTTTGAAAGTGTTCCACAAAGTTCATGAATTTCAGTGACAAATAGGGTACCTTACTGTCAGATTACCCTGAGCATCCCTATTCTTTTTTAAGGCCATTGGCATTCACAATATTAATTTATAATCAAGAGACAAAACTTCTTCCCAAGAGTTGAAATAAAGAGTTCCTGGACTTCATGCATCATGGTAACATGAGATTTTCACCTGAAAGAAAAAAGTGTTTCACTAAAAGACACAAACTCTATAGCTAGCTTTTTTTTTTTTTTCATATTAAAATTGTAAAATTGTTTTTGCTTCCTCAAGTACGTTATGTGTCAGTTACCAGTTTCATTCAGTTTGACATTTCCATTTTGAGAAGTGGCCCACTCTGAAATCATGTGCAGTTACCGATGTGATCTGATAGGCCTGAAGGGTTGGGTCACGGAAAATGTCTTACATAACTCCCAGGAAATCTGACCCAGAATAGTCTGAGACTGTCAGTGGCAGATGGCTCATGGAGTTTGCCTGAGTTATTGTTCCCTCAGGCTTTAAGACAGGTGTCTGGTCATAAGTATTGAACAACAAAAACACCCACTCTGCATATGTAGTACCGCAATTAAGGTTTAGGCTTAGAAAAGAATTCTTAAACACAATGTGATCAGTTTATGGTACAGGTCACTGTCAGTATTTACTGCCTTTTATATTAAACAAACATAAGTAGTTCTAGATTTTTGACTCTCGATAACATCAATATTTTCATCCTCGAAGAGTAAATGTATTCCTGTAGCTGTCATTACTTTTAGTGCAATTCACAAATTGATGTCTCAGTCATGGTTCTAGGGAATAGTTGAAAACAACAGAATTTTGAGATAATAGTGGAGGCCTTAAAGATTAATTTTTTAGCACTCACAAATTATTTGTCTTAGGGCCATTTTCTTAACCTGCATATTTTTCTTGGCTTTTTAAAAAATCTGTAAAATAGATAATATGTCTCTGAGAGATGATGTTAGAATTAAAGAAAAAAGTGTCTGGAAATGGAAACTACCTACTCATTGCATAGGTGACCAATAAATGTTAGTTGGGTTAGCTTCAAATGTATTATTGTTGTTTTATATTTCCAAAAAATATAAGTGGTTAGTCACTGTTAGAATAAAATTAAGCTTTGATTAAACTGGGACCAGATCAGTGATATGAATGAAATTTGAAAAGAGCAATGGATAAAATAGAACTGGATTGTCTATGTGGAAGATATTGTGTGGCTCTTCTTGCAAGGATGGTTAAAAAAGTTCTTACAGTTAGGTGAAATGTAATGTGAGACTTAGGTGATTATTACAAGCAATAATGGCAAGTCCAGAAGGAGTACATTTCAGTGAGAAAAAATGGAGTGTTCAAAGGCTCAGAAACAGAACTGAGATGGTTGTGTTTCAGGGAAGGAGAACTGTGCAAGTACAGTCTAACATATGAAGCCAGAAGGGCAGAGTGAAGTTAGTCAGAGAAGTGAACAAAAATCAGGCCCTGCATAGCATTTTAGCACAGTTAGCATATTTAAATGCCATTCTAATTTGCAATAAGGACTTATGGGAGGACTTCAAGAAGAACAGTAATAGGGCATGAGTTTATTTCGGTAAAAAGTTTTAAATTAAAAATGTAAAATTTAAGAAAACTGCATTGGCTGCTTCATTCTTCCATAGGTGTTATTTCTTTCAATTTCATTTTAGTTAAGGGTTGGAATGTATATTCTTAAATTTATAATATGGTAAGTATTTGAAGCGTAGGGGTATTTATCTTGCTAACTAGAACTAATTTTCAATTTGCAAATTGAATTTTTTGTTGCAAGGTATAAATTGCAAAACATAGTTTATCACAGATATGAGTAGTACCCTCTGTGATGGTAGATTGTAGGGATACCATAATCTTCAAAGCAAGAGTGTTTGGCAAACTAATATTTATAGTGTGCTGTAGTAACAGGAGAATAGCATCAGTAAGTCCAAAATATTCTAGAAAATATCCTCATATTGATAGCATACTGTAATATCATCCAGAAAGCAATGAAGATGCTAAGAAATCACTGCTTTTATTGAGATGTAATAGAGACTAGATGTCCTGTACGCTTGTAGAGCTTACCAAATTATTTACTGAATTGGGCTATCTGTACTTCCACAGATTTTCTTTTGGACTATGGTCAATAGCAGTAATGTTAATACACGAGGCTACTAAAATTACATTGAAAATATATTTGCAAACCACTCTCTTATTTTTTAACGTACTGAATGCATCAAGATGACATGAGTTTATGCATGGATATGTGTATCATCTATTGCCAAAGAAACATCCCTCTTCTTATAAAATTTATGTGAATATGCTTGTACTGCAACACTGTTGTCTAGTTAGGCATATTTTGAACAGCACTCATATTTAAACCTTATCTTTAATTTTTATGACATGCTATGATATAGTCCAACTGATTATTTCCTCCACATGGCTGTCTGATACAACAATGATATTTTTGGCAGGATACAATTTAAGCTCCACGTAGGGGTGAATCCAGTTAAAGCTTCATTGGCTGAAGTTCTTGACCAAGAATATATATCCAAGTACTTGGTTGGGATCATTTGGAACTTTGCCCAGTTTATGTAGTTGGGTATACTTGTTGAAGAACAAACACTGATCTATGATATTGCCAGATATTCAGTGTAGAGATTTATGGTGCTACTCTTAAATATAAAGAAGTATGTCCTAACGAGGCTGTTGAGCGGTGTGTGTGTGTGTGTGTGTGTGTGTGTGTGTGTGTATAAATTTAAAACTCTTACTATCACCTGTCCCCTGCCTAAAGACTCCTCTGTCCTTACCTCAATTTATTCTTCTGCTTTTTCTTACAATTCCGCAATGTAGACTATTTTCTACTTTTTTTGTTGTTAATGGTGTTTATTTTTAAAAGCCAAATTGTTTCTTTGTTTGTAACTGCTTTTCCCTACCTTAAATGTTACCTCAGCATAAAGACTTTTAGTAAGTACAACACTCCTCCAGCCCTATTATTCTCCATTACAGCCCCCATTTTTTAAATTACATAATGTCACAATTATTTTATCCACATACTGTTTTTTTTATGTATTGTCTGTCTCTCTTTTTATTCTCCACCTGCAAATATAAGCACATGAAACCACAGGCAAAACTATATTGCAGGTTGTGGAACAGTGCCTGGATCTTGGTAGTATTCAGTAAATATTGCTCAATAAAAGGTATCATAAATGGAAAAAGTTCAATAATCCAAGTTCATAATTCTTCAATTTTTTTTCTCCCAAGAAAAGGCCCTGCGTGCCCTTACTAAGATATATTTAGATTCTATAAACTAATGAGTCCTTATTGTCTTAATACAGAATGAAAATTGCTTAGCCTATTAACCTAGGAAGCAAATTGACTAATGTCCAATACTGTTAACAGATCCCAGTGTAGCCATTTGAAGCACTGAGTCTGCTCAAACACTAGATTAGAGGTCATAAGTCTTCCTCACTGTTGGATAGATGTAATTACACTGCTTCATTCTTTTTTATCAGTGTCTCATCCTTGTTGAGAGGAGATTATGTTTTCGGAAATAGTAATGAGACAATGGACAGGCCTTCATCAAACAGCCCTTGCTGACCTAAAAAATAATCTAAGTGATATTTAATATAAGCATAATATAAGGATACGTGGAACTACAGGTTCATCTTAATTGTTACAATCAATTTAATTTGCAAATCAAATTCCAACTAAATCCGTAAGAAGTCACGTGCATGTGAATCATTGACATTAGAGGGGCCTCTATAGCTTGATGCTTATGCATTGGTCTTTGGAGTCAGGAGCTGAGCTTGAGTCACTTACTAGTCTGTAATCTTGGACAAGTTATTTAATTTCCTTGGAACACATTTTTCTCATCTGTGAATTGAGTGTATTGTGGTTTTTGCCTCGAGGTTATTGTGAATATTACCAGATCGTCCATAGACCATGTCTGGTACATCGTTTGACACATAATAAGTGCTCAACAAACAATACCTTTTATCATCATCATGATCATCATCATCATTATCATCATCATCATGAGTGAGAAAAATTCTAATGATTTCAATTTTTCAGTGGCATCATTACAGCAGAAGATATCAAAAAGAGATGGAAACATTCATTGTAATAAGTAAAAATATTAAAATGTAGAGACAGTCCCTAAAAATAATGGCCCTATCAGAATACTGTCTTCAATCTAAATTAAAGAATTGTTCCAGATAATAATACTTAGAATAATTTCGCACTAACAAATATATTGTCAAATGCAAATACCTTGCAATTAGGAAAAAATCTTATACTAAACAAAATTCTTCTCCAAATCACATGTCACCAAATAATGCCTTTTTTAGTCCCTTCAGGAAATTCCATTTGCATGCCTATATATCAATATTGATTGATTTAATAATACATCATATGACAATCACTTCAAAACACATTTTTTGGCAATATAATCATCACTTAAAACATACAAATTTAATGCTTTAAAGATGTATTCTAAAAATAATATTTTGTAGAATGTCTAAAATTTAGTCCTTCATTGTTCTGTTGTCAAAATAAAATTTAGAAATAGCCTTCAGTCTTTCACTTCAAATTTAACTTCTAATCTGTTCGATTTTCATCTCTTGGATTTTTTTTCCCCATCTCTTCAACATAAGAAATACACAGCACAAAAATGAACATTGAACACCCCAAACTTAATAAATACAATTGATTTTTTTTTCTCTCTCTCTCCATTCATATGTATTTAATAATGGATGCTATTACCACTCAATCAATTGTAGTCCAGTCAAGTCAGTATTTTCTCTTGCTGTTTTTGTTTATTTCATAATTGATCAGATCTTCTGTACAGAAATGTAACAACGTTGTTAGAAATGTTGTAGCTCAATTATTTGGATATTCAGGAATATCTACAGTTTAAAAAATATATATATATAACCTCCAGTTTGAACCCCTTGTGTTGGAGTGAGCAGGTGGACACTTAAAATTATTATTTGGTTGAAACGTTTCCTGAATGGTAACAAGATTGATAGTGCATTTTCAATCTCCTTTGTTATGATAGCAAGACACTTCACACAGATTTTTACAATTACCTTAATTGACAAAGTCCCTGAAAGAAAATACAGTGGCACTGCTTTATTTTGCTGTGTAAATATAACTGTAGATTGGGCAGTAGCTTGCTCAGGCATCCTTTTAACTCATAGAGCGAGCAAACTAACCTTCCTTTTGCCCAGTTTATTAATTTTAGACCAAGAGGGTTTTCAGGGCTTTCATCTCTACACAACTAGAATAAGCATTAAACAATCGGCTACACTGTTGACTCCATTAAGAGTGAGAACAACATGATCTAGTTTCAGGAACTACTTTTAAACTCCGGCTGGAAACACTTTGTCATTTTTATACTGATCATCTTAGCAGAAAAATAAAATATAGCTCTCTAGGCAGAAATCCTCTTACAAAGTGCATGGACCTTGTGTACCCAGTGACAACATAGATGATAAATATGGAACAGGCCCAGGAGAAAAATCCCCCAGCTTCCCTGCACCCGTGTATCTATTATGTTGGCATATAAAAAGGCCATGTGCTCTGGAAAATGAAATCTAAATGATCCATTCTTCATCTTACTCTCCATTTTTCATAGGTCATATGAACATTATTCTACCAAGAAAATGGGAAGTTCTGAATGTACATTTAAAAATTCAATTTGACCAGTATTTATTAAACACAACTATATGAAAAGAACTATGTTTTGCATGGAGAGTTATGAAGATAAAGACTATGTGGCCTTTAAACACATGTGGTCAAAAAATTACCAGACTATGAAAATGTAAAAAATATTATATTTTTAGTTAATCAGAAAATATAAAACCTCAGACTTCGTTTTGAGCCCAAATCCTTGAAATTTGAAGACCAATATACTTGTTACTGTGCAGGTCCTTTACTGTAAAGAGATTATGTATATAGGCTTTCTTAAGTAAATATTTCTATTTTCATAACTTTAATATCTCTAAACATTTGATGACTTGTATTGAAAGATACATAGGAAACACTGTTTGGAAATAAAAATATTGATGCTGTACTTTTTAATTTATACGTTTGCGACAAATTGTATAAGTCAAAATGGCAATCCTTCCATAATTCATCTTATTGCCAATTATTATTTAAAACGAAAATAGCAATTTTTATTTAGCAACTCATTTTTTCTTATATTTTTAGTTGGACTAAATAGAAGATACTGAGAGTACACCGACAGCCATCAATGGTTGATAATGTATAATATTTGGCAAAGATAAAGTTTGTTCTCATAGCACGTACTATTTTTCTACAGCAAAAACTTATAGCCTAAAAATGCATTTTACGTGTGGTGTGATATTTTATGGAGAAGTAATGATGCAGTGTTTTCACCTTTTAGTTACATAATATGTTCTTCACTTGGCTGTCTCAAATCTGTTATGAATCTGTGATTCCTTAAAATTTCACTACTATGTAATTTCTGATTCTGAAAGATTTCTATCAAAGATTTGTCAAAAGTTGAAAATAATTTAGAAAGAATCAATGCCTTGATGAATTTTATTTTACGAGGTCGAATTAAGAGGAAATAATACAGAAGAGGAAAATCAGACTTATCTAAAAGACGTGAATCTTAGTGTTCTCATTTGTGTTTTCTGAGTCCTTAGGCAAACCATTTAATCTTTGACATATTAAGTCTCTTTACTTTAATTTGAATGTTTTCTAAGAATATTTCACAAGTTGTCTGTAGGGATTATAAAATAATTACAGTTTTTAAAAGGAAATAAGTTAAGGAAAATACAATCTACTCAAATCTTGCTCTAAGAAAAAAAATCATTAAAAGTGTTCCACAACACCCCAGAGGTTTCCAAGACATGTTCAGGGATTCCTGTGGTCAAAACTCATCTCATGTCAAAATATAATTTGACATCTCCACCGAGTTATACTTACACTCATTGTGCAAAAACAATGATGTATAAAACTATTAGTGAAACCAATTCTAACTAGTTACAATAGTATCTTCACCGGCATATCATCATATCATAATCATCATCAAAAAGAAAGCAAATTTAATTTAAGAATGCTCTGATGGATCAACAAAGAATATTCATCTTTAGAAATCTCAACTTTTAAATATGTCAGTTTAATATTCTGTGTGAAGAAATGGGAAGTGCAAATAAGGCACTTTTGTTTCATAGTCAACTTCGAATAACTTTCTGGAGTGAAAGTATCTGTGCGATTGTTTAATTTTAGGTTATACTAGCTATTTTTTAAATTGAGAGCTCATTTTTGCTTTAAAAATACTAAAAAAGCTATTGTTATTTAGACATAGGTACTTGGCAGTTTTGTCAAAAAGTACTGCCATTTCAAGGAAAAGGAGAGACAGTGTTTTTGCCAATGATAAAATTCAAACTTTCAAGTGAATATTAGAATTCTGTAAAAATAGTATCCTTCCATGTAAACTTGACATAATCCCAATACTAAAGTTTTTCTCTATGAGATCTGTGGTGATATTAACAAATGCACTTTAAAAAATATATTGCATATTGAAATGTGTCAATATATAGGTATGTATAACTCGATGAACCAGTATTTTATGCAAAATTGCATAATTTTGAAGCCATGCATAATAATTTGAAATAATGTATAAGTAAAAGATGCATTCAAAGAGCAAGATAGAATATTGGATTAATGTAACAGAATACAAAAAGATCTTTAATGTAATTTAAGAGTCCACGTTGCATTCATGTTTAAGGAACCACTACCTGTCCATTTACTGGAGTTTCAAAGAATAATATCTATAATCCATAATTATCTAAAAAGGCAGTTAAATTTTCCTTGAATTTCAAAAACCATAGTTGCATTAAGACAGATTTACTTTATATATATATATATATATATATATATATATGTATGTATATATATATACATACATATATATGTTTCAGTTATATATATATGTTTCAGTTAAATATTAAACATATATATGTTTAATATTTAACTGAAACATATAGGGGATTTAATACTGAAGAAATATAAAACCCCAGTTGCTTTCTAATAAGCCAAATAGTAAAGAAATTTGCAAAAATGATGCCACCCTGCTAATATGTTTTTTTGTGTTTTAGAAAATATGGTTACTTGTCATAAAGTATTTTATTTTTGTTAATATGAAATATATTTATTAATGTTATTTATAAATGAACTAAAATAGTTGTAAATTCAGTAAATATTAATAGATAAAACTCAAATAAATAAATGTTGTTTGGGATCCTCAAAGATTTTTTCCAACTTATTTTATTTTTTTAAAGATTTTTCTTAAAATGTAGCTAAGATACAACATTATATTAGTTTCAGGAGTACACCATAATTATTCAACATTTATAGACCTAAAGAATTGATCACCATGATAAATCCAGCAACCGTCTGACACTGTACCCTGCTATCACAATATTATTGACTATATTCCCTATGCTGTACATTACATCCCCATGACTTACTTGTTTTATACCTGGAGATTTGAACCTCTTGTTCCCCTTCACCTTCCCTCTCCTTTTTTAATTTTTCAATTACAGTTGACATTTAATATTATTTTATATTAATTTAAGTGTACAGCATAGTGGTTAGACATTTATATAATTTAAAAAACGATTCCCTGACTAGTCTAGTACTCACCTGGCACTATACATAGTTATTACCATATTATTGACTATATTTCCTATGCTTTGCTTTACATCCCAATGACTATTTTGTAACTATCAGTTTGTACTTCTTACTCACTTCACCTTTTGATACCTACCCCAATCCCCTTCCCATCTATCATTCCAATAAATCTGGTACCCATCTCAGACCATACATAATTATTTCACTTATTGACTATATTCCTTGTGAAATACTCTACATCCTCAGGACTCCTGTCTAATAACCAATTTGTACCTCTTAATCCCGTCATCTTTTTTTCACCCTAACCCCTACCCCCTCCCACCTATCACCCTAACATATCTAGTATCAATACGATACCACAGATAGTTATTACAATATTTTTAACTATATTCTTTATGCTATACCCTACATCCCCATAACTACTTTTTAGCAACCAATTTGTACTTCTTAATTCTTCCCCTTTTTCATTCATCCTCAACCCTCCTATTTGGCAACAATCAAAACATTCTCTTTATCTATGAGTTTGTTTCTGTTTTGTTTGTTTCTTTTCTTCTTTAGATTCCACATATAAGCAAAATTCCATTGCATCTGTCTTTCTCTGTCTGACACTCCACCCATCACAATTACCTCCAACTCCATCCAAGCTACTACAGATGGCAAAAACACATTCCCTTCCCTGGCTGTGCAATATTCCATTGCATATGTGTATCATCTCTTTATCCATTCTTCCATCAATGGACACCTAGCCTGCCTCCATATCTTGGCCATTGTAAACAATGCTGCAATCAACATATGGAGGTGAATGTCTCCTCAAAGCAGCTGTTGGGTTTCTTCAGATAAATACCCTGAAGTGGGATTACTGGGTCTTTCTTTGCTCTCTTGTTATAGCCTTTGTCTTAAAGTCTATTTTGTCTGGTATAAGTATTGCTACCCCAGCTTTTTTTTTTTTTTTTTAATTCCATTTTCATGAAATATCTTTTTTCATCCCTTATTCTCTGTTGTGTGTGTCTTTCAGTCTGAAGTGAGTCTCTTGTAGGCAGCATATGTAAGGATCATATTTTCTTACCCATTCAGTCCCCCTATGTCTTTTGAGTGTAGCATTTAATCAATTTACATTGAAAGTAGTTGTTGATAGATATGTAGTTATTGCCATTTTATTTTTCATAATTATTTTTTCCATCTTAAAGAAGTCCCTCCAACATTCCTTGTAATACTGGTTTGGTGGTGATGAACTCCTTTAGTTTTTTCTTGACTGAGACGATCTCTGTCCTTCAATTCTAAATGATAGCTTTGCTGGGTAGAGTAATCTTACCTTTCATCACATTGAATATTTTGTGCCAAACCCTTCTATCCTGCAAAGTTTCTGTTGAGAAATCAGCTAACAGTCTTATGAGAGCTTCCTTATACGTTACTAGTTACCTTTCTCTTGCTGATTTTAGGATTCTCTCTTTGTCTTTAACCTTTCCCATTTTAATTATAATGTGTCTTGGTGTTGGCCTGTTTGGGTTCATCTTGTTTGGGACTCTGTGATTTCTGGCCTTCTATGTCTATTTCCTTTGCCAGGTTAGGAAAGTTTTCGGTCATTATTTCTACAAATATGTTATCAGTATCCTGTTTTCTCTCTTTTCATTTGGGTACATTTATGATATGAAAGGCAGACT
The DNA here is from genome assembly GCF_057876585.1 of Rhinolophus sinicus. Classification (NCBI taxonomy): domain Eukaryota; kingdom Metazoa; phylum Chordata; class Mammalia; order Chiroptera; family Rhinolophidae; genus Rhinolophus; species Rhinolophus sinicus. The sequence goes on from NC_142516.1 coordinate 170,434,517, forward strand.
CTGTCAGACTCTGATAGTTTTCCAAGTAAGAATGCCATGCAGGTGGGACTGGCTGCTCTTGGAGAAAGTGCCTCTGGCATTGGGGGAGTTGGGTGGGTGGGGTCACAGTGAGTCAGCAGGGTGGAGATGTGGAGATCATCACACCAATCAGATTCAGATGTGGCCATAAGCATAGGGGGAGGGCTCAACACAGGAATGGTGATGCCATCCTGCCAGCTGCATGGGAGAAGGACCCCTCACAGGGAAAATTTGGACTGTCCTCCATCCCTCGTTCTGAAGCTACACAGCTCAGTATGCCCCTGTATGTCTCCGACACCCCCCAACTTACTGCTCCTCCGCTAGAACCCAAGCTGAGTTCCTAGGAGTGAGAGCGTCTGTGTGAGGGACCTTTAAGAGGACACCTGGTTTTCCCGCTTCCTTCCGCCCCACCCAGATGGTCAAAATCCCCATTGTTTTTTACAGCCAGATGTTGTGGGAACCCCCGTCCTTGATCCCGTACTCTGGGATTGAGAGGATGGTGTCAGGCTGGAGTCCCTTGCTACTCCGGGGGGAAACTTCACAGCTGACAAATCCCTCCAGGTTCTCAACAGCCACACAAAGGTTTGGGGTTAGCTAGTTCTACATCTCTGCCCCTCCTACCAGTCTCAACGTGGCTTCTTCCTTATATCCTTAGTTATAAACCTTCTGTTCAGCCAGATTTCAGATGATTGTTCTACAATTTAGTTGTAATTTTAATTTGTTCATAGAAAGAAGCAGGTACAGTGTTTATTCCACCATCTTTGACCTCCCTCCCTAAATTTTCCTCGATGATTTTTAAGAGTATAAAAAGAATCTGAAACCAAAATGTCACACTGCTTCTAAGGAACAAAATGTGCTGTTTCAGCTTGTTTGCTTTCTCACGTGACCGCTATGTGATTCCAGTATTACTAGATAATATTTTTTAGCAAGAACTAAATAGTCTACATCAAGGCACATAAATGTTCAAGGATAGCCAGAAACTTGTTTACTGATGTCTGCATAAAAAGCTACAGTGAAGAAGTCCCCAGATTTTATATAATAGGTTACATTTTGGAGAAGGGAACATATAACATTAATATGTAATCAATGTGATCTGCATAATAGGATAGGTCATTTATCAAAAAATTGGGCAGAATCTGAAGTTTTCATCAAGAAATGTTTGAATGTAAAATATTTGCAGCTTGACCTATTAATACATTTCAAGAAAGAAGAAATGTCTTAAAAAGAAAACAAGTGGTTGTCTTGAGTCTATGAGTTGCCCTTGCTTGTTTTGTGCATACTACTACTACTAGTTAACATACAGGTATTTAGTCAGGCCTAGACACCTCTGTTAAATATTCTGAACATATTATGTCAACCAATCCTTCCTCCAACACATTTGGCTAGAAATTATAATTTCCCATATTTTATAAAGAAGAAAATGCAGCACAAATTTCTTGGTTAAATTTCTTGGTTAAGTACCCTTCCCTACACCACACAACAAACAAATGATCGAGACATAATTTATTTTTCATCTCTTTGACTCCAGAAACGATGCTGTTATTTCCTTTATCCTACACATGAAGGAGGTATATTCTGTCTCAGAAAAGGACATTTCATTAGGTTTCATAGTGGCCCAGTTAAAACTTGCCTCCACAATACATTTCTTTGCTTGGATTCAATAGCCACATGATAATCAAACAATCGATTAAAAATAAATATTGCTGATCATAATTTTCAGTTAATGAAACAACCTTCTAAATGCAGTAGACTAAGCATGCGCTTCAGTGACCTCAACTGAGAGCTGTTCTCAGAAGATATCCTTGAGGGGTAGGATGAGTTCTCCGGCCCAAACCACTCCCTCATCACAGAACCTCTGCTCTGTCATCCAATAGTTGTGTGTTGCACAGCAGGATATTTAAAACTTCAATTCTGTGTAGTTCTTTGGCATTTTTACAAAAATACGAGACGTATTGTATCTCATAAGAAATATAAAATAACATTAATAACTCATATGAAAAACTGGTATGCACAGAAGTGGTCCCAAATGGGAATGGAATTCTACTCTTCTACTTATTAAAGACCATACTTTCCTCCATACTGGGATGCCATTGTTAGTTGCTCTGAAACTGTTCTCTTTTCTACCTCACATAAGTTGGAGAAGTTGATGTTGGATTAGTTCATTTCAAGCTTCACCATCTGTATACTGAGCTAAGAAAAATAAACTCCTTTTGGTAATATGTAAGTGGGTATTACAGAAAAGTCCAATAGGAACTTAGAATTTAAAGAATGTCCAGAAAATGCATTCTCAGTATTCTAACTAGATTAAAGAGAAGAAAACTATATGATTTCCAGATAGATTTTCTATCATTAAAATTATTTCCCTAGTGATTGTTAACTGTTCCTGTATGGAGCCATATATAGATTCTCACATGCCTTCAATATTCTCATTATTCCAAACGTCATTCTCAAAATAGTCCTTGGTGGTGTTATGAATGTCACTGATATGATTCCTTTTCTGCAAAAAGCACTGTCATGTCTTTCACCTTATAATAATGAGATATATTACAGTGTGGCTTAAAAGAGTAGACTTGTATGCAGTGATCTATGAAGCACAGGCTTGAAGACATAAAAACTGTAATTTAAATTTGATTCTGCTTTGTCACATTGACCAAATTATATAATTTTTCTGACATTTCTGTAAAATAAAAATGAAAAAAAATAGCAAATTGACTATAGGACATTAAGCACAGTGTTTGGCAAATAACAAGTTTCAGTGCATATTAAACATAATATCATCTCCATCATCATCATCATCATCATCATCATCTCATTGAGGAACAATTTCCTTTACTTATTCATCCATTTTTATTTTATTTTATTGGGGAATATTGGGGAACAGTTTGTGTCTCCAGGGCCCATCAGCTCCAAGTCATTGTCCTTCAGTCTAATTGTGGAGGGCACAGCTCAGCTAAAAGTCCAGTAGCTGTTTTCAATCTTAGTTGCAGGGGGTGCAGCCTATCATTGAAAAGGCAACCTTGTTGGGAGCTCACGCTCTAACCAACTGAGCCATCTGGCCACCCTTCCAGAAGCTCAGCGGTGGCTCATTGTCTTCAATCTAGTTGTGGAGGGCGCAGCTCACTGGCCCATCGAACCATTGAACCAGCAACCCTGTTGTTCAGAGCTCATGCTCCAACCAACTGAGCTATCTGGCCGCCCCTCATCTATTTTTATACTCATGAAATGCTCAACTTCTGGTGCTCAAAATAAATTCAGGAATCTTGCTTTTGGAAGATGGCTGTAACCTATAAGACGAAGATCAGAATGCTGAAATGGAAGGGGAAATTAAGTATTCTTGTTTGTGTGTGTGTGTGTTTGTGTTTTTTTTTTTTTAATTGTGGTATTCTGAGAAAATATCCATTTATTCTAAACTAATAGGACGTGATCTCAGTAATATTGATGTTTCAGGCTTTTTCTATTGTATTGTTACTCTTTATAAACATAAATTGCTTTTAGGAAGCTTGGAAATCAACTATTCATTTTTTCATCAATTAAGAGCAGTTGTTTAAAAAAACATAAATTGGCTATTATTCTACATTATATAGATACACGTGAAATTACTGGGAGCTTAGTTTTTAAAAGTAAAATCTATTATTAATATCAAGTATATTAAGGCCTCAAATTTTTACTGAAAAATTCCCCTTAATATTTTCATGTAATATAGATTACAAAAATATAAAATTAGAATAATCTTAGTCTCTTTTGTGTGTGTGTGTGTGTGTGTGTGTATGTGAGTATATATATACATATATATAAATATATACACACATATGCATATATAAGCATATATATAAGCATATATATATAAGCATATATATGTATATATGCTTACAGGTGGAAAAGTTCACGAACTTAATTGTCTGACTGTGTGTGTGTGTGTGTGTGTGTGTGTGTGTGTGCATGCGCGCGTGCACGTGTGTGTGCATCATGTATGAGAGATATAGATATCCTAAAAGGAATGATCTCTGGGAAACAATATTACTTTCAATGGAGACAAGTATATTTCCTACAAAAATCAAATCTATTGAAATTTTACAGCATAAAAACATACATATTTGATTTTGAAGATGATAAATTAGGAATAGTAAAACATATTATCACCAGCATTTACACACATACAGTATGTAATGCTCCATAGGGCAGAATTTTAATTAACATATCATGAACTTAAGAGAAATTACAATTTATGTTGGTATCAATATTCACTCAGAAAAATTCTATTAGTTTTGACTTGTTTCTTTCCATACGTTTACCTATGGGTTTCTTGCTGTAAATTTGAATCGTACTAATTTATTGTATTTATTTTCTCTTTACACCCATTTTAACAGTTTTAAATATTCCAGGACAATGTGAGATGTGTAAAAATAGTATTGCAGGCTCAATTAAGTTTTCTTTTCACATCCCCATGCCTCTTACAGGTTTCTATTACTTCTTCACTAAATATTTAGATTTGTCGTAGCAGGAAGGGTTTTATTTCCTCAAAGATAAAAAGATCTAGGAATTACTATGTGATTTTTCTATTACCACATTTTATACACCCCAGATTGTCATTATCAATAGGTTGTGAGTTTTTCTAATGCATCAACCACAATTTATAGTTCTCATGTATCCCAGCCAGGCCCTGGCACAGAGCTTGTTAATTCGGATATTATGTGCTCTGTGGGGTACACTGGCAGGCTTTATGCTAAGTACTGAGCAAACATAGATAAAAGACAAAAATACCTGCTCTTTGAAATCCATAGTCTAGTTGGTAGCAAAAAATCAACATGCAATTAAAATGTAGTATGATCAATGCTCTGATAGAACTAAAATACAGTGATTTGAAAGAAACAGTCAATCCTCCAGATACATTTTTTTTCTTCTAAATGGTTAAAAAATGTTTTCCAAGTATGGAAAATACTGAAAAGGAGCTTTGTACGTCTCCAATTTTCTGACAAAGGTCAGTGACAGAAATAAGAATATCTGGCCCATGAAAGAGATGTGGAGTTATGGGTTAGGATGGTACATAGTAAATTTGAAACTGGGAGGATAATATCATCAGCAAAGTTTGGCATTGACTTATTCAGGGCTGGGATTTCCAGGGAATATCCAGAGAACGGCTAAGGCCAAATAAGTAAGTTAAGTGGATGATCCAGTAGTCTCTTAGGATTAATAAGATTCAAGTTAAGGGCAGAAAACCTAGTTCCTTCGTTTTATCCAATGTACTTTACTGAACCTTTACTATACGTTTCATATAATGCTAAAAGAGGGGAGTTACCAAAATGAATAATAAATGGTCCTAGATTTTCAGTATGAAACCAAGGCAAATGAACTGATAAGGAACATATAAGTCATTATAGATACTGTAAAATCAGTATATGCAGGCTATAGAAATTTAAAGAAAACCTACTTTATTTTTGTCTAAATGATTAGAGGCTTGCTGGATAAAATGTATTGGAAGTACAATTTGTGAAATAGGTAGGTATTGGTAGCCTGGAATAAATATGCAACACAATTATTTGTGCAAATATGGTGGAATTAACGTTACAGTAGAAAACATGATTTCAGAGCTTAGGGTCATTAGAGATTTTCCAGTCCAAGCCCCTTGATTGTGACAGATGAAGAAACAGATCCAAAGAAACAAAGTAACTTACTTAAGGAAAGCCCGTCAATAAATAAAAGACTTAGGACCATTACTCACATATCCCAATTGCCAATCTCGAGCTTTTTCTGTTATTTTCCTCCTTTATTTTACTCTGCTGAAGAATTCACAAATATGCAATTTTTCATGAACAACCATTCAGTATTATGTACCTCTAAGGTGTTTTCATAGGTTATGAAAACTCATAACTTACAACTTATAAAATAAAATATTCATAAAATATTAAGACTGCAGACTCAATGTTTAAAAATATACTGTACTCTAGAGTCATATAACACAGTCCTAGTGATTTTGAACTATACTACACGCTGACCACTATTAGCTCCAATTTATAGGGAGGATTTGATTCTTCCCACGGCAATGAGAGTAAATCCCCACACAATTTCTTAGTCTATTTTGTTCCTAGCAATTTAGAGTTGTGGATTAGTAAATGAAATATAGCATTTGTGTGTGTGTGTGTGGAACTGTGTGATGTAAATTGAAACAAATAGACTTAATTTGCCATGGAACACATGTCATTAAGTGGCTGAGAGTTTTGTGTTTTAGCACAGAAAAGAGAAATAGAGAAAAAAAGCACTTAGGACAAATAATTTAAGAATCATGATGCATTTTTATCTCCCTGAACCCTCTTAGGTATAATAGTTTTCAGCTGATTTACTTGTGTCTCCAGATAGATTGTCAATACCATTTAACGGTGTTGAGGATCAACTTTTAATATGTTGTTTTAATGTATGAAGGTTTTTGGTTAGATTGACGCATCTTAATCTGAAAATAGCAACAGTTATCCCTGAAAGCTCCTGGGCTAATCAAAATTTATCCAAATTGTTTAAATAAGTGCATACAAAGAGATTTTCAGTAACAATTAAAAAATAAAAGGCTATTTTTTAAATAATAAAGATATATTTTTTATTAAAATTTAGTGGGGTGACAGTGGTCAACAAAACTACATAGATTTCAAGCGTACAATTCGTGTTCACCCAGAGACAGTGCTCCTTCCATCACTATATATTTGACCCCCTTTATCTTCTTCTACCATCCCCTCTTCCCTCTTACCCTCTGGTAACCGCTGAAGTGTTGTCCATATCTATGAATTTTGTTTCTTTGTTTCTCTTGTTCCTTTGTTGCTTTCAGTTTTATATTCCCACATATGAGTGAAGTCATATGGTTCTCAACTTTTTCTCTCTGACTTATTTCGCTTAGCATAATAATCTCAAGATCCATCCACTTTGTTGCAAATGACAGTATTTCTTCTTTTCTTATGGTAGAGTAGTATTCCATTGTGTACATGTACCAAAACTTCTTTATCCAATCATCTTTCGAAGGACACATGTTGGTTGTTTCCATGTCTTGGCCACTGTAAATAAAGTTGCAATGAACATTGGAGCACATATATCTTTATGCATAAATGTTTTTGACTTTTTGGGTAGATAACCAGGAGAGGGATTGTAGGGTTATATGGTAATTCTATTCGTAATTTTTTGAGGGACCTCCATACTGTTTTCCATAGCAATTTACACTCACACCAACAGTGTACAAGGGTTACTTTTTCTCCACAGCCTCCCCAACACTTATTGTTTTCCTTCTTGATGATAGCCATTCTAAGGGCTGTAAAGTGATATCTCATTGTGGTTTTGATTTGCATTTCTCTAATAGCTAGTGAAGCTGAACATTATTTCCCATATCTGTTGGCTGTTTATGTCTTGTTGGGAGAAGTTTCTATTCGTGTCCTCTGCTCATTTTTTTTAAATTGCATTGCTTGTCTTTTTGTTGTTGAGTTATATGACTTCCTTATATATTTGGGATATTAACCCCTTATCAGAGGCATATTTTTAAAAAAATGTACATAGATTTGCCAGCACAAAAAAAGACATTGGGTGACAGAGTAGTGTGCTACTTTAATTATTAGAAATGAATGAGAAAGAAGTAAGGTAGATGTTAATTCATCAAAGAAAAGTTAAAATATTTTGGGGGACCTATAAAGGTGCAGAATAATAAGGAATTATTCACATAATCTCAGCATGTGTTTCTTTAGAAATGGTGAATTTTTAGGAATCTTAGGTCAGTAGTGCCTATGTCTTACTCATGTTGAAAAAAGACATTTTGTTACATCAAAATAACATTGTCCTTCACTTGAAACTGATGGGATTATTTACATATTGTTACTTTGAGTTCAGTTTACTAGGATTTTGCATTTCAAAAAGAGTCAAAATAGGTAGTTTACATATACTTTTAAACTTGCTACATGCTAAACTAACATTATAAGAAAATAATGTAATTGAAACTGTCCATAAGAATATTTTATTAGCTTTATATAATTTTCACATTTTGATAAACAAATACATCCTTATTTTAAATACATTTAAATATGTATTAATAAAATTGTTAGTTATGATAAGTTTTCAGATTCTAACAGAAATACAATTATTAGGATGAATGATGCATCAATTAGATACAATTTATCATAATAAACAGTATTTCATATTTATTTATAAAATATTTAGGAGGAAAAAAAGTTATTTTTTTAACTTTTATTAAAATGGATTGTGTTACTTATTATTTTGTTAATTATTTCTATTTTATTATTGTTATAGCTGATTATACCAATTGGCTTTATAGCTACCCAGTAATAAGTCTTATTCAATTAGAGTAGAATATTATTTTAATATGATGCCGGATTGATTGTTTTTTCTGATATCATTTACCTGAATGCTCACCTATGAAATGAATCTGTGATATTACTTATTGTGTTATATTATAACTTATAATATTAGAGATTGTATTATATTACCAGGCTTTGCTATTTGGGATATATAATCATAGAATTATCCACAAAGTATTTCACTTTATTTGTTTATTTATTTATTTATTTATTTATTTAATTTCTTTTAATTTTTTTTAAAATTAAAGTTTACTTTAGTTACTAAAGTTACATAGATTTCAGGTGTACAATTCTATAATATGTCATCTATATATCATATTGTGTATTCACCTTTTTATTTATGTTGGACTAGGTTATTTGACATTGAAATGATCAGCACTTTGAAAGTATGGAGGAATTTACATAATGTTAATTTGGGATACAGCTATTTAACATGCTGAATTTAACAATTCCATGTTTATTACATGCATACACTCTGAGTACTCTGTTTCTTTTTGAATTAATTAGGTAGTTGCTTAAAAAATATTTTATTAAGTTCTCCCCAAGAGACACACTGTCATTAAGTTTTAAATAAGAATATGTTGATATATCTGCTTTATCTATTTATATATTTTTATTTCTTGATTGAGCTTGGCTAACATTTTTCTGTTGTATGCCTTATTTTATTTATCAACCCACACCTTTTTTAAGGCAAAAATTTGTATTGAATGATTATTCATCTTTTCTTGCTTTTATTAAAATTGTTTTATTATTTTTTTCATTAAATTCCTCAATTAATTATGTTAAGTCTTTTGTTTAAAATTTATGTCACATTGATGGGTTTCAAAGATAAACAAAATAAATTGCATAGATTTACAAATACTCATTTTTAAAAATTTTCTATTTTATTGAAAGTTGCTTTAGAACTGTATACTATTTTTCTTTTCATTTGGTGTGATTTTTTTATTTATTGATATGTTTATTTTTTACTTCTATTACTACAATCTAAATTTACTTATGTTCTTTTCAGAAAATCTAGCCTGAGTAATTTCAATTTGGAAAACTTATTGGCGTTTTCTTTATGATTATAATATATACATTTTTAAAATCAATTTTACTTGCTAAAGAAAACCAGAAAACAAGCATATCATCTATTTATAACACAGACTGAAAGATCTCTAGCTATTAAATGTATGTTTGTGATTTTTTTAAAATCATCTGTATTCTTGCTTTTGTCTACATTTTCCTCCAAACCTGAGAGTTGTTAATGTTCCATTATTCCTTGAATTTATTTATTTGGGGATATAATGTTATTTATCATGCTACATTATTAAGTATTGATATTTAGAATAAGTGATGTTCCAAAATGAACTGGAAAAAATTGGCAATTTTTATTCATTTTGGAGGAGCTTACAAAGCATAAACATTTGGTGAGTGCTACGTACTTATTATAAATATTCCCTCTACAAATATGAAACTTTCATTTCTGTTTAAGTTTTATTTTGAATTTTAAGATATAGTATTTGTTTTATTTTTTAAATAAATACTGTGTGATTGAATGAGAAAGAGTCTCATCATCTTTATAGTGACTTTTATAGGGCTGTTGTTTAGAGCGGCTTTCAATGTAAACTAATGATTTTAAATCAAAGTGCAAATCAGTAAAAGTCGTTTTATGAGAAGTCAATACAGTATAATCAAATGTGGGTATCAGGGTCCAGCAGAATGTTCTGGTCCAAATTGCTGCCTGAGATTCATAAACAACCAGCTAGTTTTGGTCTATAAAACTGAGATGACTTGATTTCCCAGGGGTCAGTCAGAATCTGGGCTTCCCAAATCACCTTCCCTACACTCCTCCTTCAGGTAATATCATTGCAGAATCTCTGCAAGTCAAATTCAGGTTCTTCCAGAAGAGGATAAATTATTCTTGACCAAAGCGACATAGTTGAAAGTGAGCTAGACCACCCGGTCTTTGGAAATTTTACTTGGTGAGACCCTAGAGAGGAAGAGTATGGATTATACTGGAACCAGGTAGGTTAGTGGGGACTGCTGATGGCTCCCTGCCTATCTGTGATGAAGAGTTAGATGAAATGTTGTGATTGCCAAAACATTTTGCTTCCTCTTTATTAATTTACTCATGAAACATCTTTGCCAAACTGATTTTTAAATGTAGAAAGCTTCACCTTAATGAATTCCTATCAAGGAAGCCATATGTGGTTTCACAGAGGGAGGAACTGTCAGAATTATGAGCAATGTCTCCCAAATCTTGTAAGAATACATGGTGGTCAGCTGTTTGGGATTCAGAGCTACATGAAAATGGTTATTAGACTGGAGAGGCCCAAAAGGAGGTCAAATGTCAGGCAGGAGCTTTTTACAAACTCACAATAAGGGGTGTTGGTGGTTTATTTGCTTTACTTTACAATCCATTTTTAAAACTCTTTACTTCATAATCCTTCAAGTATTATAGAAGTACTAAGTTGTTTTTTTTCCTTTATCAAAGATCTTAAATTTTTCTTTATTAACTTGTTTTGGATTCTACAATATGTTCACTTGATTTTCCTGTAATTTTTCTACATTCTTGAAATCTTTAAAATTCATAGATTGTCGAATGCTAGAAATCATAGACTCCGATTCTTTGTATGACTCTTTTAAATTGTGAACATAACATTACACACTTGTTTTAGTGAAAGTATATACTACCCACTTCTACCTGACAAGCCCTAGGAGTGGAATTTCAGGCTCATGTAGTATATACATTTTCACCTTTTTAATATATGATACATAACTGATTTCAAAAAGATGTACCAATTATGTTCCCACCAGCAGAATATGAAAGCTCTTGTTGCTTTATGTCCTCTCCAAAGCTTGATAATGTCAGGTCTTAGTGATAGAGATTCTGGTGGATATGTAGTATTATCTCATTGTATTTGTGTGTATTTTCCAGAAATATAATCAAATTTACTTTATTGTATAAAAATACCCTATAAAGCTACTATTTGAAACATAGACATATCAAATTATTTTTTAAATTTCTTATTTTGTCAGAAAAATATACTTTTCTTGAGCAAAGATATCAATCAGTATTTGGTTGTGTTTATTGGTTAGTGTACATTACAAAACTTATTCTTGTCCTTTAACTGGGGAAAAATACTTGTATTTCCAAACATAGTTAAAATGGTTTCTATAATTTTAAAATATATATTAATGATAATTACTTTCAATATGTTATAGAGTTCTGGCATTTAAACATTATTATATTTAGTTCCCTACTATAGCACTTTAACTCAGTCAATAGCTGTTAGTTAATATTAATATTGATTGAGAAAACAAACTAAACACAATTAAATCATTTTCAGAAAGTTTTAAATCTGAGAACAGTTTGCGTTTCAATCTCTAAAATTATTGCAATGTAGTTCAGGCCATTACTTCATTTTCAGAAGCTAATTTCTATATGAATACCAGTCTAAATTGTTGCCAAATAAATTTCCCAAGGATACCATTTTCCGGGGACTGAACACATCAAATCAAATTTTTGCATGACTACTTGTGGAAGCCTTCATAGAAAGGTTGTGAGGTCAAACAAAGAAGGAATTTTATCTTGGAGGAAACAAAATAGCCAATTTCTTTCATCAGTTAAAAAAAAAAAAAAAAGAATTTAGTTCCATGCCATGGACCATGATACCCAGTTTTCAGATAGTACTGCTGACTCTCATGTCATGCATGCATTTGACAAAGGAGAACATTGAACTTTCAGTGGTTTAATGCATTAATGCATTAAGTGAAAAAACCTTACCCAAACATTTTTACCTTTTGACAGTAGTGTGGTGTACTGCCAAGATTTCTCCCTTCAGGAAGGAAGAACCCATTGTTTCAGCTGCTGGGGCTGTTGATGGCTGAGTGCTCTCTCCTGAGTTCTGTCCTTATGGTTGACCTTAACTGAAGAAAGCTGTCTTCCCCAAATGTGTGTTCACTTCCTGGGGAGCCCGGATCCAATGATGGTTTGGTGTGGAGTATAAATACCCAGACCCTTTGCCCTAACTTACAGTAATTGTAACGCCCAGGTCCAGAGCATTCTGTGGGACTGACTGAGTTTTATTATGACTTCATAATAATAACAGCTCAACTTCTCTCTCTTCCAAATTTAATTTTCTTCATTTTTGCAGGTAGTATTTTTCCTGAAAAGACTCCCCAGTAACTGCCTGCATGAATCTCCTCAGAGTTTGCTTTCCAGGAATCTTAAGCTACTAAAGTTAGTGCCAGGAGAGGTCCAAGAAAGCAGACTCTGAACTAGGATTTTAGAGCTAGATCATTGTCAGTCAGCTGGTAATGAGAAACACATCACTGGTTGTAGGTGTTGTTTTCATATCCCCCAGTATGTGGGAGCAGTACAGTTATTCAAATTTTCTCTGAACTGATCTGGCATAATGATAAAAGGAAAGATACTGGGTAAGGCAGCATATCAGACATTTGAGTTGTATTAGGGGCATCAGAAATCTTAGTTAAAAGGAACGGAATTAGACAGCTGTGACAGTAAATATTTTGAAGACGATGGGCCTGTGAAAACCAGAAGGGTCCCTGAATGCTAGAAAGAGTCTCTTATCTCCTGCACCCAAAGGGCTGCAAGACTAGAAAGAGCTAAAGACTAGGTCTCAGACTCAATCAGAGGAGTAAGCAGGAATCAACAGAAGCTTGAATTGTCAGTCCTGCCAGATCTACTACGCCAAGATCAGGGCCATGATTGAGGAGTAGGAGAGTAAGACATGCGGTGGGAACATCTTGTTTGATTCACTTGAAAATCTTGAATTTTCAGATTTTCCTGAGAATCACATTTCTCTACAGCTATGACCTACATCTTGCCGTTAAAGTCTGGCACCCCTCCTTTTTGGCAGACAGGGCGAAGGCCTCTTCCTTGCAAGACCAGAGGTGCTCCCTATTCTCAGAAACTGTCCTTAATATTTAAACCACTGAACAGGGGTAAATCTAACATAACCTAGCGAGCATAGTGCTAGACCTCCTAAGGAGGGAATGACATTATATCCCAAAGAGGCTGCAGGATCTAGCCAATATTCACTTGTCGGCACCAGAAAGAATATCTATGGGGCTAGACTGTGAGGGTGCAAAATCGAGAGAAGATATCCAGAAAACAAAGTAGGTTAAAAGAGAGTTGATTAATATGAAACTTAACATCCCAACAAGGACACTTAGAAATAGTGCTAACATGCTCTTAGGATGGCTATTAGAATCGTGAAGAAATAGATGGACACATATTATAAAGTAAAAATACCAGAACTGCTGTGGTAGATGGTAGGAAAAGGAATCAAAAGGCTCAGAGAATTGGATATGCTCAGTGGATATAGTATGGAAGGTTAGAAAATGAACCATATGACTATGTTCTGTGAAAGGGCTTGGGAAAGAGCCTGGGGACGTTACATTTATAAAATCAACAAGAGATTCTTTGTTAAGGGCAGAACCAACATCACTAAAAATCAGTGGTGGCCATACTCAGTAGGTCAGGGTTGATGGAGGGTGCACTAACTGAGCTCCCTTGATAGCAATGAGGATCATAAGAATTGCAAATGCAAAGGCTCCTTCAAAGTAGCTCTGTGTCACTTAGGCTCCCTCTTTCTTTGAGCACTTCCTTATTCTCTGCTACAAATTTTCCAGGCTCATCTTACATTTTCTTTGCCCTAAACCAGGACTCTGTCATTTCTCTCAGAATACTTGTTTCCTCTCTGTGTGCCAAATTTAATTTACAAACTAATCTCTGGATGTTAGGTGTGCTCATTGTTTTTGGGGTCTCACTGTTCCCAGGTCCCCTTAATGGACAGAGGAATATATATATATATATATATATATATATATATATATATATATATATATATATTTAAGCATATACATTAATATCTATGTTTACTTCTATATCCTCTGATATGTATTATACACCACAAGCTCACATCTATTTCTCTAACTATAAAGCAACACAACAGAATTTGTTCTTGCTTTTTCCTTTCCATATATGTGATCCCCTTCTCCGTAGTAAAATGCCTGGCTCACACTATCTGTCCTTAATATATTTACTTATTCAATAATCCAGTTCTATTTATTTAATTTCCCTTTCTGCCCTCTCCCTTTCCCCCCACATCTCAAAAATGCCTTTTTCAGCCCACTTGGGCTCCATGAACCCACAACCGACCACTACCTCGACCTGTTTACATGGTCTATACATGTTCTGATACCTGGATGGATGTCATCTTACTCTGCACTGTGATGCCCTCCCTTGCAAACACTTTCTTCACTCTGCTTGGGCCCCAACACCCAAGTTGGGCCATCCTTCCTCCCTTCATGGGTCCTTTCCTTACATTCCTTGGACACTAACTTTTTTGAGCTACACTGACTTCCAATGAGATGTCCCTCTCATCTCATTTGTGTGCCAACGCCTTTGCTACAGGCCATCCTACAGTGTCACCCTCCTCAACTCTCTTGGATTCCTTCACTCTATGTTGGATGACCTTGCTTGAAAATTCTAACACCCCATGACAGACTACTCTCTCATACAGACATCTTCCTTATTCTACTAGAGCACTGAGGAACTGCACTGATCTGCCTTCGCACACTGTGTCCTTTTCACCCACCTGGAGCTCTGACAGCCTGCACCTGGCGGTACTTTCTCCACCCCTGAATAGACAATCTAACTACTCAGGCTTTCATTGTCTGTGCCAGGCTACTCTCCTGTGAGGATGCCCTGCTTACGAAACTTAAGCTTTAACAGCATATTCTGGACTGCCTTATTATATCAGTGTATTTATCACTGGACATGTGACCCAGCACTCTGCACTCACCCAGTCATCTGGGTTAGGTTTCCATAGCATGCTTTAGGCCACCACCACCCCCAACATACACATACAGTGCACACACACGCACACACACACATACACTCACAGAAACTATGTCCTGTGTCACCTAATGGCTCTGGACAGATTTATTCAAAAAGAGAAGAATAAAGAAATAGAGAAGTGGAAAAGTAAGATACGTGGAAGAAGAGATGAGGAAGAGGAAGAGAAAAAAAAATCCTACATTCTATTCTAGAACCAATATTGTTCTTGGTTTTTTACATCTTAGAGATTTTTATTCAAGATGTAGCTTAAATAACAAGTTTCAGTTTTTTTAATGTGTTTGTCTTATAGTTCCATTATAATTTATGAAAAAATCCGTACTCTCCTCTCTGTTTTGAAGAGCCCCTCTGTTCTGAGGGAAATTAACTTTCCATAGAGTCATACGTCTATTTCTGTGCCTTTTATGTTGTTTCATCTGTGGATTTCTCTTCATTACTGTAGGTTTGTTATTCTTCACATTTAGTAGAGCAACTCCTCCCTCCTTGTCCTTTTTATTAAATAGCTTTGCTATTCATGGTCCTTTGCATTTCTATATACATTTTATAATTAGTTTCCAGTAAACCCTCTAATATCTGCCCACGTAACAGACTTTTAATTGTTACCTTTTCTTGATTCTAACTGGTGTCCAGAGTTTGTTTTCTAGAATTATTTATAGAATTTATTTGTCAAGTTTATTTAAACTGGAATAAAATAAATGCCTGCATATAACTGAAAAACTACCTAGGTTCCCTAACTTTTACCTCACTATCCATACCCTATCACTATTTCTTTTTTTCCCAATTGTAGTAGTATGTTGTTGTTTACTAAACATTAGGATTCTTGGCATTTTACTGCTCAGCTTGCATATTGCCAATCATTCTCTCTCTGGTGTTTTCATAGTCATCTTTTCTTATACAGATATTCAGTCCTGCTTTTGTCATTCCTAGCTTTCTGCTTGTTACCATTTCACACACATATTGAAAAACTTCTGAAGGTGCCTTTCCTATAGCCTAGCCCTCGTGAAGTTCACCTGATACTAAGAAAAGTGCTCACTCTTGTATTGGGCCACTGATTAAAATATTAAATATTGGGTCTAGTATAATCCCTGATGGATTTTCCGTTGTTTATGTCTCTTCAGTTTCACTCTGATTAACAGCTATGGTAAAAGGGAATATAATATCTTGTAGTATGTAGGAAAGAGTGAAAATTTATGATATTGATTTTCTTCTAATCACAAATATTTTTTATGAAATGAGAGGTTTACTTAATATAACCACCAAAAGTAGTGTATTTGAATGAAGTGATTTATTTACATTACTGTTGCTTTGTCATAATGTAATTACTCAAAGTGTAATCTGTACATAAATCAAATTAATTAATACCATAAAGCAGCCACAACAATTTTAACTTTTTTCAGCAATCTTAATCAATAATATGAAAATGAGAAAACAAATGAAAGTACAAAACCAGCGTCCCTCAAATGTGAGCAAGCACAAGTAATCCAGAAAAATCAATTACCATATAAACTTGATTTATTCAGTAGGTGACATTTCATTATTATGTTTGCTTAACTACATAAAATTAATAGTAATTGTAAGCAGCATAATTGAAAATAAGAGTGAAATATATAAATGAAATGTTATGCTATTGTCTAAGTTCTTAACTGTTTTTTGAAAGAAAGAAAGAAAGAAAGAAAGAAAGAAAGAAAGAAAGAAAGAAAGAAAAAGAAAGAAAGAAAGAAAGAAAGAAAGGGAAGGGAAGGGAAGGGAAGGGAGAAAGAGGGGTGGGGAGAGAGGGGGGGAAGAGAAAGAGGGAGGGAGGGTGGGAGGAAGGAAGAAAAGAAGGAAGGAAGGAAGGAAGGAAGGAAGGAAGGAAGGAAAGAAGGAAGGGAAAGAAAGAGAGACAGAGAGAGTGGGACAGAGGGAGGAAGAAAAAAAAAAAATAAAAAAACTCACCCAGGCCTTTAACTTTATTCTGAACTTCTCCTGAAACTGTATTTCAAGTCTAATTATTCTATAGCTGACATTTTTTTAAAAAGTTCTTTAGATAAATTTAGTGGTGATTTAATGTGGTCCATTTTCTATGAAACTATCTGTATTTAATGCAATACCAGTAATTCCCAAAATTGAGAACCTATATGGCATCTCGCTGTGTAGACCTGCCCAGCTTCTGATCATATTTCTATTTGCTAGGTATGCAAGGGTGAACTTTTACTGAGTTACTTTGATTTCAAATTTAGTCCATAACATGTTCATTCCCAAATCATAAAAAACTGTCATAATTCCAGTTATTGTTAACATATAATTATCAATTATTCTCTTTCTTATAAATGGAGGAACTCTCTTTGAGGGTTTCCTATTCTAATCCAATTTGAGGCACTTTTAATTGTATGAATGATGTTTTACCCTAATAAAATTCCTAGATATTTGTAAGAAATATTCCACATGCTGTGTCTTATATTGTATTTTATCTACATTATTTGAGCAATTATTTTGATTTTTATGTATGGAAAATATCCTAGAATTAAAAGACGGTAACTTTGACTAATTGTTTTTATTAAAGATTAAAGAACTAGAACTATACTACTGTTAAGAGGTGAAGATCTATACTGAAACTATGTTTTGTATCTCTGTAATTGTTCTGAATGTGTTGGATTTGTCAAACAATATGCTACGGGGAATTTAAGCACCTTATCGGTGGTATTTGTGGGGATCTTACCCAGGATACACATAAGTCCTCTCTGAGAACAGTTGTAAATATTCAAATATTTGACCTGTGGTCTATATGCCAACTATTGTAAGAGATACAATGAAGTGTAAGATTTAGTCTTGACTATCCAAGAATCCACAGGTTATATGGAAAGATAAATGTTTTTGTTTAAAATGCATATATGTATAAAATCCTGATTTCAAGCAACTTAAAGATTTTTCTAATGAAAGCTACAAAAAGTAAGTGTTATAAGTTTTTCAATGAACGTGATCATGCTTCAGCTGGGTGTTCAGTAAAATCTTCCTGGAGGGGGAGAAACCTGAGTTTCTCAGAGAGTAATTGGCTCAGGCCTGGCTTGGTTTTCAGCCAGATGTTTGATATTAGAATTGAATCCCAGGAATCAGATCTAGGTCAGGATGTTCAGTTATTCAACATGACAAAGAGTGAACATTTTCACATAGCTTATTAAGCTTTTTCATAGAAAGCCCTGATGGCATAAGTAAGGATACTAACATTTTCTGGCACACCAAAATGTACACAGGACAAGAAAAAATGTCAGAAAGAAAAGCACCAGAAAGTGTACTAATACAAGATGAGAGGGGCTTTCCAAAACCAATGAAGTAGGATGCATCACACTAACAAAAATAAATGGTACTGGAAAACTGAAGATAATGTTTGTCCCTGTTCACCTATACAGTGATTTAGTAGATAAGGTATGAGTTTTTGTTTTTTACTTTTAATAACCATTCTATTTAAATGGATCCCAAATTTTGCATAAGACTTTGTCAAGTATATGAGAGAATCGAATCCACAACAGATTTCTATAACAAAGTAAATTAAGATATGTCTAATCCGGTATTTGAACATTAGTGTGAACATTGAATTATGGTAAGAAATTTAAACTTTATGACCTTGGAAACATTATCTCCTCTACTCCAGTTATCCAGGTTTCTGTAGTAACATATAGCAAAAATACAGAATAACATCACAACTTGGATATTGACGTGATATCACGTCAAGATAGACAACATTTCCACTTCCACAGGGAACCCCATGTCGTCCTTTTATAGATGTACCCCCTTCCTTCCCATCCACACTCCTTCCTTAACCCCAAACACTATTCTCTACTTTCTCCATATCCATAACTTTCTCATTTAATAATGTTAGGTAAATGGAACCATACAGTATGTAACAGTTTGGGATGGGAATTTTTCCACTCAGCGTAATTCTCTAGAGATTCATCTCAGTTTTCACGTGTATCAATAGTTCATTACTTTTCATTGCTTAATAGTATTTTGTAATATGGAATTCCCATTGTTTGTTTAAACGTTCACCCATATAAAGACATCCAAGTTGTTTTTAGATTTTGGCTATTATAAATAAAACTGCTCAACACATTAATGTCCAGTTTTCACTTGTACATAAGCCTCAATAGCTCAGGGATAAATGTGCAAGAGTGCAATTATTAGATCACATGGCAGTTGCATGTTAAGTTTTATAAAAAACTTTAATTTTCCAGAATAACTATACCATTTTGCATTCTTCTCTCCATTGAAGTGATATTGCTCTTTTGTCAAAAAACTCATTTGGAAATATTTGTATAATTCTATTTTTGATTCTCAGTTGTGTTCCATTGATCAATGTGCCTATCCTTCTGTCAATAACACAGAGTCAATTGGGTAGAGTGATACCTCCCACATTACCCTTCTTAAAAATTGTTTTACCTATTTCAGTTCCTTTACCTTTTAAGATACTTTTAGAATGATCTTTATCATTACAAAAATTTTTGCTGGGATTTTTGACAGGCTGGAATTGCATTAAACTTGTAAATTAATTTGGGGAAATTCACATCCTTATTATGTTGACTCTTCTAATCCATACACACTGTATGTCTCTTTATTTATTTAGATCATCTTTTCTTTCTTTTATCAGTGTTGTATAGTTCCACATGTATTTTGTTAGAGTTGCACCTACACATTTTATGTATTGAGTGATTACAAATAACATTGCACTTTTTTTATTTCAACATTCACATGTTCACTGATATCATATAGAAATACAATTAATTTTTACTTTTATTATACGCCATAAAATTTGCTATGTTTACTATTTTTAAAGATGCAATTCAGTATCATTAATTAAGTCCCTAATGTTTTCTAACCATCACCACTAGCTAGTTGTAAAACTTTTTAATCACCACAAGCAGAAACCCTGTGACCAATAAGAAATAATTTCCAACTCCCCACTCTATCCAGCTCCTGGTAATCTCTAATTGACTTTGTCTCTGTCAAGTTGCCTAGTCTATATATTTCTTGTAAGTAGTGACAAACAATATGTAGATGTTCTTTATCAAGTTGAGGAAGTTCTCTATTCCAACTTTTCTGAGGTTTTCTTTTTTGTTTGTTTTTGTTGTTGTTTTTTGTTTGTTTGTTTGTTTTAATCATAAATGGACGTTGAATCTTGAAAACAAATGTTTTTATGCATCAATTAGAGTGATCATGCAATTTTTCTTTTTCAGTCTGTTAATACAGTGGATTATATTGTTTGATTTGCAAATATTAAACCAGCCTCTGATTACGGCATAAACTCTATCTGGTCATGGTGTGTAATTCTTTTTATATACTGCTGAATTATAAAAGTAATATTTTTTTAAGGATATTTGTGTCTATATTTATGATGGGTATTATTGGTCTGTAGTTTTATTTTTGTATACTATCTTTATTTGGTTTTGATATCAAGGTATACTAGCTTCATAAAATGATTTTTTAAGTATTTCTTCCTCTACTATGTTCCAGAAAGATTGTGTATAATTGGTGTTAATTGTGCTCTAACACCATCTGGTTCTAGAGATTTTAGAAGGGGAAGGAGGAGGATGAGTGATTAAGTTACAGATTTAATTTAATAACATAGATTATTCAAAGATCTAGTTCACAGTGGGTGAGTTGTGGACATTGTTGTTTTTCAAGGAATTGGTCCATTTCATCTAAGTTGTTAAATTTAGCTGTGTGATTGATTTGTTTATAGTTTCCCTTATTATCTTTTTGATATACTGCTATGCCCTACCTCAGTCCTGTGGGTTTTTTTGTCTGTTTGTTTTTTGATTACAGTGGTTATTGTCTAAAAGCTTTCTGTCTTTCCAGGTTGCCCCTTTCTTGGTCCTTTGGATAGACAGTGAATCATGTGTTAAGGCAATTTTGGTGTATGTGAGTATGTTTGGTATTTCCAGCATTCTGGCTTCTTCAGTTCCAAATCTGAGATATATGAGGCAAAAAGAAAACCCTTAGAATCCGCCGTTATGTGTCTCCTTGATTCTCAAGAAACTTATCAGGTCTCCTGTTTCTTTCTATTTTTTAGATTCGTCTTAAATATTTTTTTTATATATCATGTCCAGGTTTTTCAGTTATACATAGTGGTAATAATTGGAAAAAGTGTATATACTTCATCTTTTTCGAAATGGAAGTTCCATAAAGTCTTTTTTGACCCATATTTTAGTTAAATCTACCTGAATTTATACACCTAGGTAAAAGGTAATAGAGTAGACCTCTGTTAAAAGAAAAAAAAAAGAAGAAAAAAAAGAAAAAAGCCTTAATCACAATTCTTATCCTTGGTTTGTGCATGACCTTTAGTAAATTATTACCTTCTATTATGGCATTCATTTTACTTATCCATAAAATGGAATAGTGAGCCCACTCCCCTCAAAAAACCCATGTGAAGATTGATCCTGCATTTAAAAAACCTTGCATATGGTATAATCTCCCTATACGACATTTTAAAAATAAATTTCTCTAATTTTATAGATGTGCACTATGGACATTATACACCTCCAATCAGATTGATTTTAAAATGTAGGAAAGTCACAAGAGCAGAAAAACATAGAAATTAATCAACTATCCCTAGAAATCATCCACAGCTAATATTTTTGTATATTTTCTTATGGCCTTTTCCAAATGCTTGTTATTTCACGATGTAATAATGCACTGCTATAAGAAAACAGTGAAACTTTTAGATAATTCATATGGCTTTATCTATTACGTCCTCAATAAGACTTTCACTGTATCTATCCTTGTTTTCGCATAGATTCTTACTAAGCATTGTGTTTAGAAACATAAGCTACTTAGAAGTACTAAATTTAAAGGGTTTTAATGGTTCGTACCAGAGAGAAGATTTTTGTGTCCTGTAATAATAACAGTGACTTAAGACATTTCTAAAATGCTTGTAGATGCCACATGCAGTGCCAAGTGTTCTATCTTCATAATAATCCCATGAAGTGGCTAATATTATCATCACCACATAAGAGATGAGCAAATGTAAGAACAAAGCAACTCAATTTTTGTTTATAATCACAGGTCTAAAAAGTGGTGGGGGCTTGTGTCAAGCCATTCTAAGGGTCCACTTGAAATATAGCTTCTCATACAAACATTGGAAGGACTAGGAAAGTGCAAATCAGGTGAAAAACAAGGTGTAACAATGACGCTTCCAGAGATGATTTCAGGCAACTTTGAAATGGGAAACAGGGGATTCACAAGAGCTCAAAAGGAAACCACTTCAGACTTCATGTGTTCTGGCACCTTTCTGTCTACTTACAACTCCTCCCCTTTCCCTCAGGATTCCTCATCTGAAGACTTTTTCTTTTTTTTCCCTTTCTGGTCTATATTAATAGACAAGCAGACTATTGAGCTCACTTTGGTCACCACAAAAATACTGTGACTCGCAATGCCGTCTGTTTGTCACATAGAATCTAGTTGAAATCTCAGACCTACATCAACCCACAGACACAAAACCTCTTGAATGGAGTGAAAGCTGAGCTACTTTAAGGAAGGACTCTGACTCACTGCCATAAATATCTATCACAAATCATCCTCTTAGCCTTTTCCACAGTCATGTGCGAGAGTTGTGACTTATGAGGGTCAGATGAGAATAGTATATGGTATATTAAGTTATCTTTTGGTAATTCCCTTAGGTCCTGAATACATAGTTAGAATTGATACATTTGTCCTTCGTTCGCACATGGACACATAGAATAGAGTAATTGTTGCAATAATTGTGCAATCAATATTTCAAAGGTAAATGGTATTTTATTAGGATAAATAAAGCTAAATACACAACAATTGTTAAAGTTATTTATTGAGTAGCTAAAAATGACAAGGCCTTTCTGTATAACTATGAAATCTTTACTTCACAATAGTTAATGGATTCTAAAAACATTAACATAATGACTTGTCCTTCTTGATTCAATGAAAACAATTTCCTAAATACTTCCTTTTTTTATCACTGTGATAGACCAGATAATGAAAATTTTACATACAATTTAAACTACAGTATACACCTCCAATCAGATTGCTTCTGTAGACTTCCCTCTTGGGTTTTGTTTATGCTCTGCTTATTAGCTGAAGTCCTATTTGTTTCCTACTTCATCATTTTTATTGAAATTGATCTTCCCATGAAATATGAAGAATTGTCCTTAATTTCAAGAGTATTTTTCTCCTGCCATCATGACCACCATCTTCAGTTTTCTCTATATCCTTATCATTTAATGCTGCACCTCTGTTGTTCCAAGACGGTTATCAGTGACAAAATCTTTCAAAATCAGAAAAATAAATACATTCTTAGATAAAGAAAACCTAAGATAATTTTAGTCAGCATCCATGCTCTAAAAGATTGTTAAAGAATGTTCTTTAGACAGAATAAAATCATACCAGAAGAAATCTTGATATATCAGAAATGACTAAACAGTAGCAGAATGATAAATATCTGTGTAAATATAATAGACTATTCTCAGAGATCTTTAAAATGTGTATTACAGTTGAAAGAAACAATTATAACATTGTGTGATGGGTCTTTCCATGGATGTAGATATATTATATAAAATACTATAGAATAAATGGAGTGTAGGAAACAATCTCTGTTGTGGTAAAGTTTCTAAATTCTGAATTTAAATGGTAAAACAATGATCCTAAATAGATATTTAAAGCTAAGTATGTATTTTTAATGACTAGAAAAAAATACTGAAATATATAAAAGAGACACCTTCAATATCATGATAGATAAATTAACATAGAATTCTAAAAAAAGTTTCAAAAACTGAAAAGATAGCAGGAAAACAGAAATAGAAGAACACAAATAAAGAAAACATACAGAATACATGTATGAGGTGTGAGCAAACGATATGGTGAATATTTAAATAAAAAATATTACAGTAAAAGACACATTGCCATTAATCCCCATTAAAATACTCCCCCTCACTTTGAACACACTTACCCCATTGTTCTTGCCACTTTCTGAAGCAGTTCTGGAAGTCCTCTTTCGTGACTGTCTTTAGTTGTGCTGTCATGGCTACCTCTATGTCCTGAATCATTTTGACTTTGGGGAACAGCCACAAGTCACATGATGCCAGATCCTGATGAATAAGGTGGATGAGGACACACTGTAACGTTTTTATTTGACAGAAATTGCTGTAACAGAAACAATGTATGACACAGAGCATTGTCATGGTGGAGGATGATTTATGGCACACTTTAAAACACACCTTCTCTCAACCATAGATCACACCCGACTGATTGCACCGAACAAGTTGGAACTTGGCACACACTGTTATTAAGGTTTGACAGGGCACATCCCATATTGAAGATCCCTGCCTTTCCGTTGGATGGCACTCAGCAGCAGTATTCACTGTATTTTGTGATCACAACGGAAAGGCTCCATGTCATACATCACTTCTGGTACAGCAGTTTCTGTCAGAAAATCATGGACCACTATCCTTGGATAATATTTACACCAACAGCCACCACAAAATATTTGCAAATAAAGTCCAAAAATATATAAAAAGAATGCACCACAGCCAAGTGGAATTCTTGCAGTTATGTAAGACTTATTCAGTTTTCAAAAGTTAATCAATGAGCTCCACTATATTAACAAGTTTTTTTCTTTAAGAAGAAAAAACACATGGCCATATTGGTAAATGTAGAAAAAGCATTTGATAAGATTAAACATCAATTCTTGATAAAAAATCTTAGAATCTAGGTTTATAAAGAAGCTTCTTCAACCCAATAAGCGGCATCTACACGTTTCCAATAAATATCATACTTAATGGAGAGAGACTTAATGCTTTCCCCTAGATTAGGAGCAAGACAGGAATATTCAGTCTTATCACTTCTATTAACATAGTACTATAAGTCTTAGCTAGGCCAATAGACAAGAAAAATAAATTAAGAACATAGAGATTGAAATGTTAGAAATAAAACTGTTCCTATCCACAGTTGACATGATTTTCCATAAAATTCCAGGAATAACAAAAACCCTCCTAGAATTG
The DNA here is from genome assembly GCF_057876585.1 of Rhinolophus sinicus. Taxonomy (NCBI): domain Eukaryota; kingdom Metazoa; phylum Chordata; class Mammalia; order Chiroptera; family Rhinolophidae; genus Rhinolophus; species Rhinolophus sinicus. The sequence goes on from NC_142516.1 coordinate 170,459,740, forward strand.
ATAAGGGAACTTAAGTATTAGGTTGGTGCAAAACTAATTGCACTTTAAAAGATTAAAAGCAATTGCAAAACCCACAATTACTTTTGCACCAACCTAATAAGTAAGTTAAGGCTACAAAATACAATGTGAATGCAAAATAAATAAATAAATAAATAAATAAATAAATAAATAAATAAATAAATGAATAATATTTCTATATCAAGCAATTAACAATTGGAAATCAGAATTAAATATAGATCGATAGATAGATAGACAGATAGATATAGATGATATAGATATAGATATAGCTATAGCTATTGCTATAGCTATAGCTATAGCTATAGCTATAGCTATAGCTATAGCTATAGCTATAGCTATAGATATAGATATAGATATAGATATAGATATAGATATAGATATACCATGCACAAATAACTCCAAAAATATGAAACTAAATATTTCAGATATCATAGAATGCCAACAAAAATGAAGAAGAATTCCGTGGAAGACTAAACAGAGGAAATGTGTCAGTTCTTCCTAAACTGATCTTTAGACTTCATGCAATACATGTGCAAATCTCAGCAGGATTTTTTAAATTATTATTATTATTAGTCTCAGGTGTTCAAAACAATGTAAGAGTTAGACATTTGTCATTTATATCCCTCACAAAGTGATAACCGCCCTCCCCCAATGTACTACCCCTCTGACATCGCATACAGCCGTTACATTTCCACTGTCTCTATTCCTAATGCTGTACTCCACTTCTTGTGACCATATATATATATGGTCAGCTTCAGGTGTACAGGGCAGTGATCAGGCATCTACACCATCCCTGAAGTGGTCTCCCTAATAAGACAAGTGTACATCGGATACCCTACAAAATCTTTACATTATTGATTATATTCCCCAAACTTACTTTTGTATCCCTGTGGCAATCTTGTGGTTACTGACTGCTTTCTAATCCCCTTACGTTCTCCCTCACCCCCACCCCCATCCCCCATATAGGAACACGCAGTTTTTCCTCTATATCTCTGAGACTGTTTCTGATTAGTTCATTCATTTATTTTTTCTTTTCTTTTGACTCCACATATAAGTGAGATCATATGGTATTTGTCTTTCTCTGTCTGACTCATTTCACTTAGCATAATGTTCTCTAGGTCCGTTAATATTGTTGCAAATGGTAAGATTTCATTCTTCTTTATGGCTGTGTAATACTTCATTGTATAAATGTACCACAGTTTCTTAATCCAGTCGTCTACCGATGGGCATTTCGACTGTTTCCATGTCTTGACTATTCTGTATAGTGCTGAAATAAACATAGGAGTGCATAAATTTTTTCGAATTAGAGTTTTGGATTTCTCCAAATAGATACCTAGGATTGGAATTGCTGGGTCGTAAGGTAGTTCAATTTTCAGATATTTGAGATACCTCCATACTGTTTTCCATAGTGGTTTCAACAATCTGCAATCCCACCAACAATGCACAAGGGTTCCTTTTTCTCCACATTCTCGCCACCACTTGCTTTTGTTGATTTATTGATGATAGCCATTTTGATGGATGAGGTGGTATCTCATTGTGGTTTTTATTTGCTTTTCTCTAATGATAAGTGAGGTTGAGCATTTTTTCATGTGTTTGTTTGTCATCTGTATGTCCTCTTAGAAAAATGTCTCTTCATGTCCTCTGCCCATTTTTCAATTGGGTTGTTTTGTTTTTTTGAAGTTGAGTTGAGTGAGTTTTTTATAAATTTTGGATATTAACCCCTTATCGGATATATCATTGGAAAATATCTTCTCCCATTCAGTAGGATACCTTTTTGTTTTATTGATGGTTTTCTTTGCTGTGAAAAAACTTTAAGTTTGATGTAACCCCATGTGTTTATTTTTTCTCTTACTTCCCTTGCTCGAGGGGGTATATCCGTAAAAATCTTACTCTGGGTAATGTCTGTAAAGTTTCTTCCTATATTTTCTGCTAGGAGTTTTATGGTTTCAGATCTTACACTTAAGTCTTTAATACATTTTGAATTTGTTCTTGTATATGGTGTAATGAGGTGGTCCAGGTTCATTTTTTTGCATGTGTCTGTCCAGGTTTCCCAGCACCATTTATTGAGTACACTGTCTTTACCCCACCATAAATTCTTGCTTCCATTGTTGTAGATTAAATGACCATATAGGCATGAATTTATTTCTGGGCTCTCTATTCTGTTCTGTTGATCTATGTGTCTGTTTTTTATGCCAGTACCATGCTGTTTTGAATACTATAGCCTTGTAGTATAATTTGATATCAGGTATCGTCATGCCTCCCACTTTGTTCTTATTTATCAAGATTGCCGAGGCTATCTGGGGTCTTTATGGTTCCATATAAATTATAGGATTATGTGCTCTATTTCTGTGAAAAATGTCTTCAGGAGTTTGATAGGAATTGTGTTGAATCTGTATATTGCCTTAGGCAGTATGGACATTTTAACTCTATTAATTCTTCCTATTCATGAGCATGGTATGTGTTTCCATCTATTTGTATCGTCTTTAATTTCTCTCTTCAGTGTCTCATAATTTACTGAGTACAGATCTTTTACTTCTTTGGTTACATTTATTCCCAGGTATTTTATAGTCTTTGGAGCAATTGTAAATGGGATTGTTTTCTTAATTTCTCCTTCTGATATTTTATTATTGGTACATACAAATGCAACTGATTTCTGAATATTAATTTTGTATCCTGCTACTTTACTAAATTCATGTATCAGTTCTAATAGTTTTTTGGTGGAGTCTTTAGGGTTTTCTATATATAGTGTCATGTCATCTACATATAATGACAATTTTACTTCCTCCTTAGCAATTTGGATGCCTTTTATTTCTTTCTCTTGTCTGATTGCTGTGGCTAGAACTTCCAGAGCTGTGTTGAACAGAAGTGGAGAAAGTGGGCAACCTTGCCTTGTGTCCTGATCTTAAGGGGAATTGTTTTAGCTTTTTCCCATTGAGTATGATGTTAGGTGTGGGTTTATCATATATGGCCTTTATTATGTTGTTGACATAAGGTCCCACTATTCCCCCTCTCTTAAGGGTTTTTTTCATAAATGGCTGCTGGATTTTGCCAAATGCTTTTTCTGCATCTGTTGATATGATCATATGATTTTTATTTTTCATTTTGTTAATGCGGTGTATCGCATTAATTGATTTGCAGATGTTGAACCAATTTTGCATACCAGGAATTAATCCCACTTGATCATGGTGTATGATCTTTTTAATGTATTGCTGAATTCTGTTTGCAAATATTTTGTCTACAATTTTTGCATCTATGTTCATTAGGGATATGTGCCTGTAGTTTTCTTCTTTTATAATGTCTTTGTCTAATTTTGGAAGCAGGGTGATAGCGGCCTCATAAAAAATGTTTGGGAGTCTTCCCTCCTTCTTGATTTTTTTGGAATAGATTGAGGAGAATAGGTGATAATTCTTTTTTGAATGATTTGTAAAATTCACCTGTAAAGCCATCTGGTCCAGGGCTTTTGTTTGTTGGGAGCTTGCTGATTACATATTCAATTTCCCTGGTAGTAATAAGTCTATTCAGTTTTTTTGTTTCTTCTTAGTTAGTCTTGGAAGGTTGCATGCTTCTAAAAATTTTCTCTGTCTTCCAGATTGTTGAATTTGTTGGCATACAGTTGCTCATAGTAATATCTTATTATTTTATTTTATTTTATTTTTTTGTATTTCTGTGGTGTCTGTTGTTACTTCTACTCTTTCATTTCTGTTTTTATTAATTTGGTCCTCTCTCTCTCTTTTTGGATGAGTCTGGCTAAAGGTTTGCTGATTTTGTTTATTTTCTCTGAAAATCAGCTCTTGGATTCATTGATCTTTTTTTTCCTGTTGGTCTCTATTTCATTTATTTCTGTTCCGATCTTTATTGTCGCCTTCTTTGTAATCCCTTTGGACTTATTTTGCTGTTCTTTTTCCAGGTCCCTTAAATATAAGAATAAACTGTTGATTTGTGATTTTTTCTTGTTTCTTTAGATAGGCCTGCATTACTATGAATTTCCCTCTTAGGACTGCTTTCGCTGCATCCCATAGATTTTGGGTCATTGTGTTTTCATTTTCATTTGTCTCGAGATAGCTTTTGATTTCTTCCTTGATCTCATTGTTGACCCATTCATTTTTGAGTAACATGTTATTCATCCTCCATGTATTTGTGTGTCTTCCAGTTTTGATTTTTTTTTTGTTTTGTTTTGTTTTTTTGTTTGGTTGTTTTTTGTGTTTTTTTTTTTGTTTTTTTCCTGTGGTTGATTTCTAATTTCATAGCACTGTTGTCAGAGAAGACAATTGGTATGATTTCAATTTTCTTAAATTTATTGAGACTTGTTTTCTGGCCTAACATGTGGTCTATCTTCGAAAATGTTCCATGTGCACTTGAGAAGAACATGTATTCTTCAGCTTTGGTATGAAATGCTCTTAAAATATTGATTAAATCCAGCTGGTCCAATGTGTCATTTAAGGCTGCTTTTTCCATATTTATTTTCTATCTGGAAGACTTGTCTCTTGTTGTCAGAGGTGTGTTAAAGTCCCCTACTATGATAGTGTTACTGTTGATCTCTGTCTTTATGTCAGTCAATATCTGTTTTATATATTTAGTTTCTCCTATGTTGGGTTCATAGATGTTTACTAGGGTTATGTTCTCTCGTTGAATCCATCTCTTTATTATTATGTAGTGTCAGTCTTTGTCTTTTATTATATTCTTCATTTTAAAGTCTATTTTGTCAGATATAAGTATTGCGACTCCAGCTTTTTTCTCATTTCAGTTTGTATGAAATATTTTACTCCAACCCTTCACTTTCAGCCTGTGTGTGTCTTTTGATCTGAGGTGAGTCTCTTGTATATAGTATATGCAAGGGTTTTGTTTTCTTATCCACTCAGCCACCCTATGTATTTTGTTGGAGCATTTAATCCATTTACATTTAAAGTGATTATTGATAGGTACATAGTTATTCCCATTTTTTTTTTATTTGTAGTTAGATTGTTTTCATCTTTCTTCTGTTTCATAATCCCTTTTAATATTTCCTGCAATGCTGGCTTGGTGGTAATGAATTCCTTTAGCTTATTCTTTTCTGGGAGGCTCTTTATCTTTCCTTCAATTTTAAATGATAGCCTTGCTGGATAAAGCAATCTAGGTTGTAGGCCTTTCTTTTTCATCACTTTGAGTGCCTCCTGCCCCTCTCTCCTGACCTGCAAAGTTTCTGTAGAAACATCTTTATTTCCTTTATCGTATTCTTTATTTCTAACTGGTTGTTCATTATGATTTCTCTATTCTTCTTTATGTCGTCACTAAGTTCCTTAAACATTCTTATGATCAGTGTTCTGAACTCTGTCTCTGATAGGTTGGTTGCCTCTATTTCATTTTGTTCCAATTCTAGAGGTTTCTTCTGTTCTTTTATTTAGGACATGTTTCTTTGTTTCCCCATTCTGGCTGACTCTCTGTGTTTGCTTCGATGTATTAGGTAGATCCCCTAGGGTTCTTAGTCTTTGCTGGATAGTCTTATGTAGTATCTGTCCTGTATAATTGACTTGCACCACTCCCCTATTCTCCTGTGCATGTGTTCCAAAGGTCACCCTTGTGTTGTGTATATTGTCCTGTTAAAATTAAGCTTTAATTGCTTTAACTTGTGAGTAGGTGGGATTGACTCCTAGGCTGACTAGTTGTAAGACTTGGCTATGTCCACAGTGGATGATCTGCTGCATGATGGTTGTCTGCTCAAATGAGGCTTGGCCCCTATGTGCCTGTAGAGAATTCCCTCTGGGTGTGCCACTTGTAGGTCAAACCCGGTAATACACTGGTTTGGTCTGTAGTTGGCCTCTGGGTGTGTTGAATCTTGTGCCTCTTAGACTGGGCCCTGGTGTAGGGCAATTTCAGAACAAAGCACATCACCAAGAACAGCAATAACAACAACAAACAAACAAAAAAATACATTCACATGTAAAAACAACCAATAACCCACACACAACACAGGTGAAAATATAAAAATATCCAAAAAAGAAAAAAAAAAAAAAAAAGCAGTGTAGTCTTGAGTTAAGCCCACCAAGTAATCTCCAGGTTGTCCTCTGCTGTACAAAGTCGTCTGCGTCTTATACAGGAAGAGCTGACCACCTGGCACCCAAAGTGACCCTGGGACTGCTGTTCTAGGTGAGTGGGGCTACGGGATGTGGATGGTAGTTTTTACAAAGTCAGTGTAGGCAATGCTCTCGCATGCACATATGTGTGCTTAAAGTACCACAGCCACCCTTGTGCCCAGGTCTCCTGAGTCTTAGGGCATTTCTTCTGTTGGGGGCAGGGGGTGTGGAGGGCATGAGATTTCTGAGCTGCTGAAAGCCCAGAGCTGCGTCTGCAGCCTGCTGCTGACCCTTGTGTGTGTCTCCACAGTTGTAATTGCCCTGTCCTGTGCAGGCCAGAAAAGGTGGGGGCTGGGGATGGAGGAGTCTTCTGTCTCCCAGCCCAGCAGTGTCACACTCTTCCCATCCTCTTCCCTGGGTCACAACTGCAAATGGGGTCCTCCCAGATCCTGTGTGCTATGGCTCCTCTGTAGTGTGATACTACTCCTCAGTTCAGGGCCCAGCTTGAGTCTCTGGAAGGGCTGGGGTAAGATTGCTGAGGGAGAGTGGGGGGAGGGGCCCAGGTATGGTCTTTACTTCCTCAGTCCGACCTAGGGCCCAGCTGAAAGTCTCAGCTGAGGTTACTGCCTCAAACGCTGGATATGCTGCTCTCTTGGCAGGAGAGATCAGCGGTGGGATGCAGGGAAAGAACCCACCTCCTGGCTCTTGTGATTTCTATTCTCTCTTGGGGACCCCTTTGTATCTGCAGCTGTGGATGCAGGCAGCATTTTCACTCCGCTCCCTTCCCTCTTCCCCTGCTTGCCCGGTTTGCCCACCTTCAAGTAATCGTCGTTCAAGTCTCTTAGCTGTTCTGTGTGATGAGCAGAGAGTCCTTTGATGGGTTATAGATGTTTAATTTGTGTTAAGTTCCGGAGCACAACTCAAGAAGACCACCTCAGTGCCGCCATTCCTATGACGTCAGTCAAATTAATCAGCAGGATTTTTTTTTTTTTTGTAGATGTATAGAAACAGAATCTGAAATTTATTTGGAGAAACAAAGGAACTAGACTTGTGACAATAACATGAAACAGAGCCATCTTTGAATAGACATACTATCTAGTTTTAAGAGTATTTAAGAACAAAGCTGCAGTAATATAAAAAAAAAATAGTGTAGTGTAGTATTGGCAACTGGGTAGGTATAGAGATGAATGGAACAGAGTAGAATCCAGAAATAGACCAACACAATTATGGCCATTTGGTATTTGACAAAAGTTCGAATCTGGGAAACTCTTAGAACACTTGGCGTCCATTTGCGCACACATCACTGGGATATGAAGCGTGTCTGTGGTGTTGTCTAACTTGTCACTGGATAGGAGAGCAGCATTGTCATGGCCTTCGGTGATATCCCTAGAGATGGTCCTGAGTAGTTGATTCTATACACACAGTGGGCTACAAGTAACTCACCTGATCGAGAAGTTTCTGCGTTCCCCATGAAGGGATCTCAGAAATACAGAGAGAATCTTCAATGACACAGGCCTGGAATTGATATAATAAGGTTCAAATTTAGGGAACCTCATAAAGGAATACACCATCGGGGTGATAAATTTCAGTAACAACTGCCAATGCAGTGCCTGTATTAAGCAGGACCTGCCGTACTTCCTTGTATACTAGCTCAGGTCACAGGCGGGTACATGTGTGGCATGAGGCATGTTTTACCAGAGGCCAGTGAAGACCCAGAAAACAGCAAAACAAAAAGTATATTATCCGAGTCTCTCCCCATTCCCTCTGTGAACCTACATATATTTTCTCCTGAATTCATATGTTACCTTGAGAACCTGGGAAATGGAGAGAAGAGGGTAGAACTTGTGAAGGGGAAAAAAAACAACAACACTGATAAGTTTAAAGTTTGTATTTATATCCTTGCAACTCCTGTTGGAATCTGTTTCCTTAGACTTGTGAGGTATCACATAAGAGGCTAATATATCTGCTAAGTAAAAGTTGTTATCCAGTTATTTTAAGCAATGTCCCACCAGAGAGGTTAATAAGTTAAAAGCAATATTTTCTTAGGGTTAAATTTCATTATGATAATATAATCTAGCCAATAATCCATTTTATTGATTGTTACAGCTATCATAATGAAAACAAACCAAAACACTTTTTTTAAGCTTAAGTTTTCACTTAATAAACAACTTATCAAACTGTGCAGCATCTGGAACTTATAGAGGTATTAAATGACTTTAAGTAACAGTTTTTGGATAACTTTTTGGACAATCTGTGCTATTTTTTTTAACTCAAATTATATTACAATAAGTTAAACAAGAAGAACATTTCTTAAGCATATTTTTGCTCAAATTTCTGGAACATGTAAACAAGAGAAGTATTTGAGGTAGAAAACTACTTTTTTCAAAATAATCAAATTAAATAATCTGTTTAAAATGTGTTTGTAAATTGAAAAGTATTTGTGACATCAGAATTAACTTATTTGGGTCATACCACAAAATGCCACGAGATGGCGACAGAAGATTGACTAACATTAAGTGTCATTTTTACATTCCAATGTGGTTGGCGATGTTTTAAATTTTGGGTCTTTTTGGAGCCTTTTTCATGACCAAATATTTTAAATAATTTTCAAATTCTGTACAAATACCAATTTATTGTAAATATAGGACTGAGATTTTTGTAACTTTAAGATTATTAGAGTTATAAAATAATAAATAATAGAAGGACTAATCCTCAGCTATTTAAATTAAAGCAAATTACATAGATAAGTACTTAGAATTAAAAGTTAGGCGATCATTTGCTAAGTTTTATTTTTTTTTCAGAACATATACTATGTATTTACATATACTATGTATATTCTTTATACTGCATATGTATAATATAGTTGTTCAAAAAGAGAATGACTATTATATGCAGGTGACAAGCATGGACAGATAAAAAAGAAGCTTGAAATTATTTCAGTATTATATCAATGATTCGATATGCAGCATCATCTAAATAATTGAGTGCTACTTTGTAGGCATATAATGGCTTTGGGGCATTTTCATATTGGGTGCAATACACAATTGTGGCCTTGTTGGGGACCCAGGGAAGAAACAGAGGAAAAGGCAGTAAGGGTCAGGCTAAAATGTCCATGGTGGACCATTGTCTCAATTAAATATGAATTTGATATTTTCTAACAATCCCACTCTTTTTAAGTCATTTCTTATTTTGTTAGACACATAACCTATAATTCACAGTTAATTCACTCCATATTAAATTGTAATTGTCTTCACCAATCTGTTCATGCAAAATTTCAGATATTTAAATTTTTTATACAGTGTGAAACCTGAGGTTCTTGTGAGGAATTATTTCATTTGCCAATAAAAATTTCTTAATATGATCATTGATATATCCTCAAGAATAAAATAAAAATCTAGAGTAAGTGGTTATTTTTTAGTCCTTTTTTCTTTTATTGTATATTTTCACAAAACAGCATATTTTAAATTTTCAATTTTTTTTTTAATCTATAAACTAGCATATTTATAAATCTATTAGCTTCAGTCAGTTGTCACTGAACAAAGAAGTTGCAGTGTGAGGTGATAATAAATAGGGTATATTTTCAGGGTTTAGCACTTTCTGATATTACAGATAAGAGTAATTAACACATTTGTGATACTTTCCTGATGTTTATATCTGATTTCAATAAGAATGTTTAATTATGTTAGTTCAAATTGGCACATGAAAGAAAATATTTTTTATCATTAACACACTAGGCTATGTGCACATACTAGGATATTTTCTTACATTTCTGGTAAGACCTTCAAGAAAATTATAGGTATTAAAACGTAATATTTCATTTCAAATATTTATGTTCAATTAGCTCATTCACTGAGGGATTGAGAGAAATATTACACACTCCACCCTATTAAAAATGAGATGGGTCTAGATTTAAGCCAGTTTTAATCCCATAAATATAGAATAAAAAGTACTGAAATTTGTCTTTGCCAATGCCCACCTTATGCCTAACTCTCCTTTTGTCTTTCTTTGATTTTGTCTTCCCATTTCAGTTCTGTAGCAATGTCCAATAGACATTTCAAGATTTGAATCAGTGGCCTGTAATGCAGACCATTGACCATTGGGCTTATTTCAGTCTATCATGTAAATGTGAAGATAAAAATGTAATAATTAATTTATCTTTTTTTTTTTATATCAAATGTTATCTATAAAAAATGCTGTTTGATGTCTGCATGGAAACAGTCAGCTTAAAACTGAGTTGTAGCTGCTCTATTTAGACTGAGTATATGGGTCCAGTTCCTAAAACTTCTTATAACTATGTAGATTCCTGAAAATTGTCCTAAATGTCAGTTATCATTTATTATCACATTAGTGCTCTTACTCTTTCGTAGAATAGCGGACTCTTTCTCTGTCCTCGTGTCTCTGTCAGAAATAGAAAAATAAAAAAAATCAGGGAAACACAAGTGGCAAGAATAATGAGAAATGACTTATTAATTTGTGTGAGTGAAAAATATTCCTGTGCACCTAATATCAATTATTTTATACGTAGTTGTAGGAACAGAAATCTGAATCCTATTTCAAACCCATCCGACATGATACTATGCTTTAAAATTTTCCTTTTCTATGAAGAGTTGTATGCTTACATTTTCATTTTGAAAAATATAATTTGACAGATAGTGCTTAAATTGTTACTTGAAGAATCAGGGGTTACAAGAATACACGTACTACTGTGTACCCTTAGGCATTTGTGGACTTTCTGTAGGCAACTATCTTTTCTCCTTCGTATTTTAAGTAACATACATGCACTTAAACAGTTTCTTTTTGAATGGATTGAATTAGCTTTCTAAAGGTACTATAATAGAAGATTACAGATACATTTGAAGACCTATTGGCTGCATTTAAAAAAGAAAACAAACAAACAAACAAACATGGCTTCTTTTTGCAATAAAACATTCCAAGCAACTTGGAATAACATATAATTCTTTGTCCCCTAGTTGTTGTCTGTCTTTTGAAATTTTCAAGAATTACTGGCCTTAGCCTTCTGAGCTCCAGCCCTAGAAAACTACTAAATAATCCCAGGCAACCCACATACAACCATCACATCTTCCAGAATTTCCTTCTCTTATCTTTGGAATCAGAAACACTTCTGAACTTCTACTAACCTTTCAAAATCTTGTTCAAAAGTTGTATTTTCTCAAAAGTTGTTCATGCACCACTTCCAAAACTTAGTTTTCTCCTCCATATGTTCATAGAAGTTTCTACTTAATTCTAATTATTATATATTTTTTGATATATAATTATTTAAATGTCTATCTCACATTTCACACTGTAAACTTTAAGAATTTGAGGAATTAAATGAAAATGTTTTTAAAATTACCTGAAAACATAATAAGAACATGGGCATTTTAGTTGTACCAATTAGAAGTTGCAGGCCTTTTTGGTTGTTTCCATGTGCTTTGATAGAGGAACGGATAAAGAAGTTGTGGTATATATATACAATGGAATACCATTCGGCAGTAAGAAAAGATGATATAGGAACATTTGTGACAACATGGATGGATCTTGAGAGTATAATGCTAAGCGAAATAAGTCAGACAGAAAAAGCAGAGAACCATATGATTCCACTGATACGTGGTATATAAACCAAAACCAACAAAAGAACAAGAAAAACAAATGAGAAACAAAACTCATAGACACAGACAATAGTTTAGTGATTACCAGAGGGTAAGGGGGATGAGGGTTGGGAGATGAGGGTAAGGGGGATCAAATATATGGTGTTGGAAGGAGAACTGACTCTGGGTGGTGAACACACAATGGGATTTATAGATCATGTAATACAGAATTATACACCTGAAATCTATGTAATTTCACTAACAATTGTCACCCCAATAAATTACAAAAAAAAAAAAAAATTAACTTTCAAGGAGAGACAGAAAAAAAAAAAAAGAAGTTTCAGGCCATATATTTTTTAACACTACCCAGGACTTTGAGTCATGGATTGGTGAGATTAAATGACATACCTAATTCATAATTAATTCCAAACCCCAAACTTGGACTCAGGTCCCTTGTTGACTCATTGGCTCACACCATGTTTTTGCACTTAGGTTATGCACCTCATAAATAAACACCGTCTTATAGTTTCATATGGTTTATACACAACACAACAAAATCAGAAAACAAAAAACAAACAACAAAAAACACACAACTGCTTGTCTTTGTTAATGAATTTATTTTACTGTTCTGATTACATTTGCAGGAAAATACTACCAATAACTAGAGTAATAAAAGCCGAGCTACCCCTTCTTTCCCTCATTACCTAATTTTTATTTATTGTACGACACTCCAGAAAAGGCGCATTTCACTCCTTCAGTTCAGCATACTAACTTCCTTCGGAACACACTTGCTATAGGACTTTGCACCATTTGACCCTCTGTGTCTCATTGATCTGAGTTCCGTACTGGTACTGGAATCTCTCCTTAAAACAGTTTGAAGGGTTTTAAGATCCATAAAGGTATAAATTAGATGAGTGCTGCCTCTGCGGGGCAATGAAACAAAAGCCATTTAACTGCTCGCTTTTGCTGACCTTTTGATCCTGCATTTGCAAGGAAGTGCACTCAGTCAGAGGACTAGTCTTTCAAGTTGCCATTGAAATGGGCCCAGTGAACTTTTCAAAATGTCATTAGAACTTTTTGCCACCTATATACAGAGGGTGCCCCAAAAATGTATACATATTTTTAAGAAAGGAAAAGAACTTTATTATAATGATAATACTCAATATATACAGATAGCAAAAAATGAATACAAGTCATGTGTATATGGGTTTTTGGTACCCCCTGTATATACAGCTCTCAGGAGGTGAGAATAAATTTATGCATGGTTTTTATTAAGGTGCATATAAAAATATTTTTCTATCTTTAGTTTTCTTCAGATTGTTTTCATTTTTCCCCCTTGGGGTTAATAATACATTAAATTCTACCTGTAAGAGAGAAGGAGTCTATATGCTTGAATGGAGACAATATTTCTGAGATAAAATACAAATTCAAGAAAGACATAACTTTCATTTATTGATTTAACATATTAAAGCCCTTAATTTTAAGCATAAACTGAAACAGGATCACAGGATTACAGGTAAGGTCATTTGAATGAAGTTAATTGTTTTAGAGAAAAATATGGTAAAGAAATGCATCCTAAGGCAGCCTGCCTTCATTATCAGTTTTTTAATCATTAAAACCAATGTTTTCAGAGGTTTCTCTTGACATTTTTATAAAAATGTGATCATAGTTGACAAATGGAATAAAGGCTGAAAGTCAAATTCTCATAAATTAAGATTTTTAGAGAAAGTGTGTATTACCAAAATGTTAAACAAATTTTTAACATTAAATTGCAAACACCATGGGAACAATTTAAACTATTATACAGTCATTTTGTGTTATTCTTTATCATGATTGAATGGTCATACTCCCAGTGCAGACTCTGACAGCCTTGGAGTCTAGACTCTAACAACATTCAAAACAATTGGATGAAAGGTTTATGTTTTTGTAAGACAGTTCTAAGCTTTTGACTATTTTTTATCCTAGATATATTATTTCTCCCTTAAATATGACACATGCTATGCAATATGTAATTATATAATTAATCTTAAATGAATAATGCAAATTAGAATAGATACATAGCTCCATATCCAAAGATAAATTATTAATGTAGTTAAATTCAGGAAGCCTTGTTTTATAAATCCAAAAGAGAGTATTGCAAAAGCTTTTTTTGTTCTTCTTCAAAAACAATTTCTCTGCTATACAGTCAACATATTTGAGTCCAATGCAGATAAAAGGGGGAAAAAAAAATCTGGAAACTTCCTGATTTTTCTCATCAATTATGACATGCCTTTTTGAGTAAACAAATTGAAATCAAGTGTTTATTTTTGATACAATTCAATTTAGTGAACATAAGTAACATAAACTGTATATTTTCCAGTGTGGGTGTTCATTTATTCTTCCATTTACACTTTCATTAATACATTTTATACCTAAATCCTGGATGGTCACTGTGTCATGTATTGTCCCAAGCGCAGATGAGACATTAAAAAAAAAAAAGAAAGAAAAAAAAAAAAAATCAGGTTGTCAAGTTCTCTTTTTTTCATACAGTTGATGTTATAAAAATGAGAGAAAATCCAACAAGCAAGTACTTTGCCGCATGATATATGATAATGAAATTCAAGTGTACTATAGAAGCGCATAGACAGAATGACTGTTGGGAATTACAAAAGGCACCTGGGCTGGCACCTGAAAGATTACTAAAATTTTATAATCAGCAAATGAAAAGAATGTTTCAGGTAGGAAAAGCAAAAAACAAAAATCAAAACCAATAAGTGGGAAGAAACACAAAGAAAGACAACTTTAGTCTCTATTCTTATGGAAGAAATGGTGAAGGTATAGAGCAAAGAATAAATCACCGTGGTTTTATATGGACTTTAATCAAAGGCTAGGAAAGATTAAAAGAATATGCAGAACTTAAAAGAGGATGCCCTTTCATTCAAGCAACAGATGCACACATAGGTTCACTTGTGTTTATGATACATGCACTGTACTTGATATTTGAATATTATATTGGGATTGAGAAAACCACACATCTGTTCATCAGTCTGGGTTGCCAGGTGGAAGAAGACTCCCTTGAGGAGATTGGTTCTAGGTTGATCTTTGAAAGCTGAAAGTTGTATTTACCGATGCCAAGTGAGAAAGATGGAAACAATAGAATAAAACTTTAAAAAAAAATGTTGGGCATGCTAACATCCAGATCAATGTGTTTTTCTTTCATATTTTTGGATATTTTTTCTTCTGCAAATAGAAGAACAATCAGAAAAGAGATGTTTACTCTCCTGGATTCTATTTATTTTTTTCCATGGATCCTCCACCATTCCTGTGTTTTTTTTTTGTTGTTGTTTTTCTTTTTATTTTTTATTTTTTTAAATTTATTTTTTAAATTTATTGGGGGTGACAATTGTTAGTAAAATTACATAGATTTCAGGTGTACAATTCTGTATTACATCATCTATAAATCCCATTGTGTATTCACCACCCAGAGTCAGTTCTCCTTCCATCACCATATATTTGAACCCCCTTACCCTCATCTCCGACCCCCCAACCCCCTTACACTCTGGTAACCACTAAACTATTGTCTGTGTCTATGAGTTTCTGTTTCTCATTTGTTTGTCTTGTTCTTTAGTTGTTACTGAATGGGAGAAGATTTTTGCAAACAGTGCCTCCGATAAGGGGCTAATATCCAGAATATACAAGGAACTCATGCAACTGAACAACAAAAAAACAAACAACCCAATTGAAAAATGGGCAGAGGACCTGAAGAGACATTTCTCCAAAGAGGACATACAAATGGGAAATAGACATGAAAAAATGCTCAACATCACTAATCATCAGAGAAATGCAAATAAAAACCACAATGAGATATCAACTCACCCCAGTCAGAATGGCTATCATCAACAAGACAAATAGTAACAAGTGTTGGAGAGGCTGTGGAAAAAAAGGAACCCTCATACACTGTTGGTGGGAACGCAGACTGGTGCAGCTGTTACGGAACGCAGTGTGGAGGTTCCTCAAAAAATTACGAATAGAATTACCATATGACCCAGCAATCCCTCTCCTGAGTATCTACCCAAAAAATCTGAAAACATTTATCCATAAAGACACATGTGCTCCAATGTTCATTGCAGCTTTGTTTATGGTGGCCAAGACATGGAAATAACCAAAATGTCCTTTGGTAGATGAATGGATAAAGAAGTTGTGGTATATACACACAATGGAATACTATTCGGCAGTAAGAAAAGATGATATAGGAACATTTGTGACAACATGGGTGGATCTTGAGAGTGTAATGCTGAGCGAAATAAGTCAGACAGAAAAAGCAGAGAACTATTCCTGCTTTTATAGATACATTCATAATTATCTATATTTTTATGATTACATATTATAAAATTATGTACTATATAATTATATTATACATACATTATATGTAAAATTATGCAGTTATATAGTGACAGATGTGCAGCATTTTATAGAGATTATAGAATTGAGGAAGGGAAAACTGTCATTTGAATTAACTAATAGGAAGTAAAAATTATCAAGAGGTATTTCATTATGTTTTTATGAGTAAAATATTGCAATTTAAATCTTTTATCATTTTAGGAATTGTTAAATACAAATTTTTAAATTGATTTACCATAATATATCCAGCCTTAGTAATAGTCCATGTGTACATTCAGAAGGCTGTCTTTATGGAGTTTTTAGAGATTTTTTTTTTTTCTTTTCTTTCCACTTTTCACCTTACAACTATCCATTAGGGCCAGTGTCAGGCCTTTTTGGTTTCACCTAAGGCTGCTTCTAATCTCTGTTTTCAGGACTTCTGGAATTAGGCAATTAACAACATTAGTATAGTGGATGGTCTTGTCTGTAGGAATGGTAATAGGCTTCAGAAGATTAATAGCATGAGTAGAGTTTTATAATGGAACATCTGCAGAATAACCATTAAGCATATTTGTCATGGTAATTTTATTTGTAGCTCCTATAACAGAATTCTCAGTAACAAGCTAATACTTTGTACTGACCAAATATGTATTTGAAAACCTGGTTTCCCCGTGGATATGTGCTGTAGAATGAGGACATTTGTATTTGGGTTATGAATAATTCAAACAGGACATAATTGACCATTATAGTAGTAACATTATATTTCAATTCACATGTATTGTGCCTTGAGTTGGCTATTTAATAGAAACTGACAAACTTTAAGTAGCTAATTAATTCTACCCATCAATAATAAAATTATATAAATGCATTAATTCATTATAAATATTAACTGAACCAATATCTTAAAGGTTTTTTGATAATTTAACAAAGGAAATATACTTCCAAGGTGAATTTTTTTTTTTCATTTCAATCTAGGGATATGCATGATAGCTACATTAATTATAAAGGTACAGGCAGCTTATATGATCCTTTCAAGCTCATTAGGGTACACTAATGCATGCTACCAAACAATCCAGAACAGAAGTCTCTATTTCTGTGTATCCCAAGTAATCTCTGATGAATCCAGTGCATATGTCCATCTGCAGTTGAAAGGTCCGCCTTCATTTGAATCCATTTTTTCTTTCATGTCAGTTCCATAGCAGAAGCTTATTTTAAACCAGGAGAGAAAATGACTGTGAGTGAACAGAAAGCCTCATATATGAATACATACAATTTCTGTTCCTTGAGTCTGATCTTGCCTTGGGTCTATATACGTGGTTTCCCTCGAGGGAATATGTACCATTTTCCAACACCTTCTTAATGTTTGTCGTTGAGTGGCAGAATGTGTTAACTGGAAGGAGATATTTGAGCTGGGTCCGGCTCTGCAATGATAGGTCTATAATCATGAAGTACGAGGTATTTGTGGGAGTGAGTAGAGGTTCAGTGTGGTGGGGTGAGTCTGTGAATGATAGGTTAAAGAGAGGACAATGTGATGGCAAGAGTTTATGATAGAGAGGTAGTCTGAGTTTAGACTATGAGCATTCTGTTTGCTACATTAATGGGATTTGATATTTAGTTGGAGGTGATGGGAACGATTATAAGGTAAGGTAGTAACCATGCTAATTGCTATATGGGAAATGGCCTGGCTGAGAAGCAAGTAACCGAAAAACACTTTAGGAGGCTGCTTACCACTACAAGACTGTAAATAGGAGATGATTAAGGTTTAGGAAGGTAATAAATAAGGATTCAGGTAATAAGGATTAAGAGATTCTACAGCTCTTACTGAGGTAGATCAGATAGGGTTTGATGAACGGACAGTGGAAAATTGCAGCAAGTAAATGGAGAATCTAAGACATGCTAGATTTTCTAGCATGGGAGAGAGCAGGGTGATCGATCAGTCATTAGCATAACTGAAATTACAAGCAGAAGAAACCACTTAAGTGAGAGAAAAATAAGTTTGGTTTTGGATTTCAGTTTGAGATCTCTCTATAGAACATTTAGGTAAATAGTAATGGTTAATCTTATGTTGCAATAAAATTTGGGATAAAGATCGGGAGTTGGACTTTACATTCACAACCAGAGAATGGATGACATCATCCAGGGAGAACCCAGAATGAATAGAGGAGTGGGAAATTTTACCTTAAAAGGGCGGGCAGAGGTAGAGGAACAGAGAGACCATGATAGTCAGAGAATTGAAGACAGTATATTGAGGACAACAAAGAGTAGAAAAAACATATTTAGAAATAATATTGCTAGAGGCTTTTAAGTCTTTAAGGATAATTAAATAAAATACGACACTAGACTTTGGCTATAGCAATTAGCAAGCAATTGGTAATATTAATAAATACTTTCAGTAAAGTGGTGATAGCAGCCAATCAGAATTTATTTGACTTATGAGTATTTAACTCATTTTGTTGCAAAAAAAAATCTTTTTCAAATAGCCACTTTTTTTTTTCTTTTTCCCAAAGAGCATCGTAAATCTACCAGCTCAGATAAACTAAAGTAAACTAAAGTATTTGGGATAGTTCAATAGATACTTTAATAATTCTTATCCTACAAAAGGACTTTGTTTTGTTTAAATGTACCTATGGATAATTTAAGACAACACAAATTATTTAAATAATAATTCAACTTTTTGTGTATTATAAATGGACTGATAATATTCATAGAATGGGAATGACAGAAGGTATAAATAGGTCATTCTCCATGTCCCTATAATATGGCAGAGCTAAGCAATTTGTATGCATATGGCATTGCCTTTTAACCTTGCAAAATTATTTAGCACCTGTATCAAACTAGCAGATGAAAAACTGAAGTACGAGCAAGACTTTAGAATAGAAACACAGAATGTTAAAGAGTAAAAGGAACCTGCGAAATAAACTCCCCCAACCCTCTAAATATTAGGCCCAGAAGATTTAACTTACTTATAAAGTGAACATATTTAATTAAGAGAAAGTCAGGTCTAGACCCACATCTTTATCCTCCATGTGCTCGTATTTCTTTTAAAGAAAAGATGCAAAGCTTGGTGTCCTAGTCAAATAGTTAATACAACCAAATGATTTTTCACCACTCATCTGCACAAATGTGTATTATTTATATTAACAATTTATGTTAATTTTCTCAATGTACTTCTATTTTTTAAAAAGTGCTCTAATAGCAAGGTATTGTGATTTTAAAGTAAATTTAAATGAAATTATTGATGAGTAATGAAAGATTATCATTGGATAAAATTTACACTAAAACCAGTGGTATAGCTACTGTTAGCTCTGCTATACTAAGCCTTCAAATATAGAGTGGGAAAGTTTATCCAGAAAATTCAAGGTGGAAATAACATAGTGCAAAATTTTCCTAGAGTGCAATGCTTGAGTCATCTGCTTCCAAGAATAGCAAGGGCATACAATCTACCCACTGTCTGTATTAACCCCTTTCCTGTTTTGAACTCAAGGTTTCCATAGTACTTATAAACGTCTTAAAGGGAAACTTAATCCAACTCAATTATATCTTAATATAAGTTATAGTAAAGCAGAAGTAACTACTGAGAGAGAGAGAGAGAGAGAGATCGAGTGAGAGAGAGAGAGAGAGAGAGAGATTGGCCGTGGAAATTAATCTCCAAAACCAAGAATTTTTTGTGCTATCCCTGTTTCAGTACAGCCATGGATTGTCTCCCTCGTGGTCATGAATCTTTGGGGGTAGAATTCCTACTCACGAGTGTTACACTTGCTGGATGATATCTGAGTCCAACCATCCATGCTACCATAAACAAAAGGAGAAAGAAGGCCAATATCATTTGAATTCATCTATGTCAGTTTCCTTTATCATAAGCACGAGAGAGCAGGAAGTGGGTTTTGCTGAACCTGTTATACAAGCACCAACAAGGTGTTTCACGAGTGTGAGTTTTATTAATAGAAGACTTCCGGTTTCTTGAGAAGTGAGCGTATCTAAATGTAGAGCAAATGGCTAAGATCTAATCCTTCAAAGATTACCATGTTTGTAGGTTTAATATGGATAATTAAAACTGTGATAAAAGTATTTCACATAGGTATTAATAATTTAATATTTTTGTGTAGTTACAATTTCTTTAGTTCATTTCAATCTTCAGCATTTGGCATATCTTTCTCTGAAAACAAATGTTGAGACTTACAGTTTCATAAATTGGACAGCTGATCTGAATTTCTGGCAGACAAATTCACAAATTCATGTTTAAAATGCTGCTTTGCAAAATTTACCATTCTACCTTTAGCTGAGATCATCTTTTCTCTAAGCATTTTTTTTTTTCCATTTTTTCCTGTCCCTCATGTGTGTCTCAAATTTGAAGTATGAAACTACTTCCCAGGGACTATTTCAAGTTCATGAAATTTATATAGAAAAACAGTTTAACATTTTAGGCATATTTTGCTTCACTGACAGATATCCATAAATTAAGACATGCTTATTTTTATTCCTAGCACCATAACCATCTGTTTAAAAAGTGTTGATTAAATACTATATTGCAGGTCCTTCATTAAATGAGACACCCAAATTTCATTTTGGGCTCCACTGAACAATTCGAAATGCCACTCAAAGTGGCATTTCAAGCCTGCTTCTTGTGCTTATGCAAATTTGCAAAACTTCCAGGTTTTTTAGGTGATTTTCAGAGACAAAGAGCCTAAATAGGGTGAAGTTGACTGCTTACTTTCCCTTACAACACAGCAGCTGTCTACACAGCCTTCGGCAGTCTTCTAACACATGGTGTGTCTGGTTTTTAAGCCACCAGATTGATTAACTGATCCCGTGAAGTTCTAGCAGAATAAGAAACTGCAACTCCTGTGTGTAAATCAGACCTTGAAAAGCTGTAAATACGAGGCATATAGCATCGGGGTTACAACGCCGGCTTTGGAGTTCAGCCGAGCAGCGGCTGTATCTTGCCCTCACTGCTTACACTGCAATGTTGGGATTATTTATGTTCTAGGCCTCATTTTCTCCAGTTGAAAATGGAGATAATAAAAGCTACCTCACAAATGGCTGGGCAGATTAAATAAGCTCATGTATGTGTATAGTGCCTGAAATTCATTCGCTCGCATCAAAAAGAACCATTTTATAAAATGTGTTGTCACTCTTGGGACTGGCCTTGTGCTGCCACAGGGACCGAACCATTACCTTGACAGCTCAACACCAGGCAATGAGAAAACAAAACTGAGCTTTTCTTTTCTTTTCCTTTTTTTTTTTTTTTTTTTTTTTTTTTAGGATTCCATTTTTATTAGTGTGGTAAACTGGTGTTTTACAAGTTATTTGCCTTAAATCCATAATGTCTCTGACTTCACACCTATCAACCTATCTGCCAGTTGTGTTGCTGTAGCTCCTTATCCCCATACCCAGTCTCTGCTGAGGAATTTTTGTCAGATTCAATAGTCACTTATTTGATTAGGGCCCTGACAGATGTCCTGGCTTAACTGTTTCTCGTTTTCTAGCAGACAAGTCTTTAACTTTTGGCCCAGCTGCTGCCTACATTCTTTTTTTAACCTTGATCTAGAATACTGTCCAATCACCATCCTCTTGCCCTAGAACCAGGGCTTTGCCACCACCCTCCTGAGGATGAACGCCATCAGAACATTGAGAGCGAGAGCCAGCCTGGGCCACAGCCCTGGCACACTGGAACTTAGATCACTGCTCACTTCTATGGTCAGGCCAGTTTTCTAGTTTACCTCTTCGCTTCTGGTTTCTAGCTGGTATCCTTTTACAATATAGTTGTAATTCATCACCTCAATGCACTTGTAATGAGAATGGTTGGTTCTCTCCCTAATAGCAATCATTTCTTTCTCAATACCATGATCCTGTTTTTGTTTGGATAGCAGCATGCATGCGCGATCTTGGGTGTGAGTTGTTCCAATGCAATTATGCCACTCATATTCCCTTTACTAGTGATCATTTTAAGTGTGGGCATGTAACTCAGTTTTCACCAATAAGATATAAAAGGAAGACAACTGAGAGACTTCTAGAAAACTTATTCTTCCTGATTAAAAGAGAGAGAGAGAGAGAGAGAGAGAGAGAGAGAGAGAGAGAGAGAGAGATCCATATGAGGAGAAAACTCTTTTTTTCTTGCCATTACCCTTTACTGCTTTTAATATTATCATGTGAGAGGATCCAAAACTTGGAGCTGAGGCAGTGATCTTTCAAACATTAAGTGACAAACATGGGGATGGAATACAAGGCAATGATGGACTAGAGAATGCAGACAAGACTCTGGGTTCTTGAAGGCATTGCTGATGTGTCAAAGAGCCCAGAGACGCCCCCCCCCCCCTCTGGGGTTGCTGTTAGTGCTGTTTTTTCCAAATTCTTCATTTGACATTCAGTTATCTTTAGTTAGAATATCCTGATTAACAGAGTATGCATAGTGATAATAGAATTCATTTTAAAAACTGTATTAACATTTAAGTGATCTAAACTTTCTTTGCTAAAGGGTCCACTAAATCACAAATGTCCCACTTTTTCATAAGTGATTAAGCAAAAAATAAGACAGCTTCAGACTTTATTTTATTTATCTGTATTTCATGTCATTTGTACTTGCTTCACTTCTCTCCATAGGGAAGGACATCCATTTATTCAATAACCACATACCATCTCCTCAATATAACAAAGAAGCACCCTTTAGAAACACATAATTGACAAAGAGAGGTGAAAGCTACTCATAAATAACTACAAAATACAGAGCAATATGTGATAAATAAGCAATGGAAAAGTTAGGTGCAGATTTATTAAAAGTTGAAAAGTTACTTTAATTAAGCTCTTTCTAAACGACATATCCTAAATAAGGGAAACAGGAATTTTGAAGAAATGGAAAAACTACATTTTTTTTTAAAATTAAAGTTTATTGGAGTGACAATTGTTAGTAAAGTTAGTAAAGGTGTGCAATTCAATAATACATCATCTATATATCACATTGTGTGTTCACCACCCAGAGTCGGTTCTCTTTCCATCATTATATATTGGATCTCATTTACCCTCATGTATGATTTCACTGATATGTGGAAATAATCCAATTTTGAAGTGGGGGAAAAAAATCCCTGCATTTGGTTTAAAGCAACTTGATAGCAGAATAATCCTACATAAATTAAGTAAACTCTCTACATTGAAGTTTATGTATTTATAAAATGAAGGTTATCATACATGATTCAGGGAATTGTTGGTAAATTAAATGATGTATGTAAAAATCCTGAGACATAGTTGTCATACCATACATTTTAATTATCTTATTCACCTTGCATGTATAGAAAAACTATTTGGGGTAAGGAAAGTCAGTATATTCTATTTGAATGTTACATTCATATGCATTCCTATGAATTTATTCAACTTTTTCTTAAAACAACCCTAAAAGGCAGGGAAATAAAGTTAGCATTTCATTTTGTGAAAAACTAATTGGGAATTTATATGGCCTGATGTCGAGTCTCATTTCTGAAATAATCCGACTCCTGACCATGGGCATGTCATGTAACCTCTGATACCCACACTGAGCTCTTTATAAACTAGAAATATTCAATTAGATAAACTAATTCCCTCCATAATTCTTTCACTGCTTGAATTGTGTAGCCTTCAAGAACACAGGTTCTTGTAGGATATTACATAATGAATATAGTCAATAATATTATAATAACTATGTAGGATGTTAGATGGGTACAAGATTTGTGGGGATAATAGATGGGAGGCAATGGGGACAGGGTGTAAAGTTGAAGGAATTAAGAAGTACAGATTGGTAGTTACAAAACAGTCAAGGGGAAATAAAGTATAGCATATGGAATATTGTCAATGATATGGCAATAACTATGTATAGTGCTAGGTGGGTGCTAGACTACTCAGATAGTCATTTCTTAAATTATATAAATGTCTAACCACTGTGCAGTACATCTGAAATTAATAGAAAATAATATTGAATGTCAAATGTAATTTAAATAAAAAATTAAATGGAGGAAAAGGTGAAGGGGAATGAGAGGTCCAAATGTCCAGGAATAAAACAAACAAGTTGTGGGGATGTAATGTACAGCATAGAGAATATAGTCAAGAATATTGTGATAGTGTGGTACAGTGTCAGGTAGTTACTGAACTATGGTGATCACTTCTTTACATATATAAATGTTGAGTGACTGTGGTGCATCCCTGAAACTAATATAGTACTGTGTGTTAGCTATATTTTTAATAAAAATTTAAAAAATAAAAGAATGTAGGTTCTTAAAATTGAACTCATATACTTTGATTCTGCATCATATATATTATATATTTATGATAACTGACACTAATTATAAGTGAAATTATAATTAAACAGGATTTAAATCATCGCACAAAATTATTTGACATCATTTTACACATCCAATGTCTCAAAGACACACTAATTATCCCTCTGCCATTTACAGTTTCAGATTAAAACAATGATTGGCTGTTGTATATTTAAAAAATCGACTAAATTGATAAAATAAATTGATGAAGATAAGAAAAATAATGGGACCTCTCACCAGCAATGAGCACAACTAGTGTCCAGAACTTGGATTCAAGAACCATTCTACAATAAAATGAATCAGAGCTTCTTGGATTATTGACTGGATTTAGGGCTTAACAGGGAAAACGTAAGATGAGGATGGAGCATGTTGTAGTGACAGAAAATAAGGACAAATATAAAACACAAAAATGCAGGGGAATGTCAAAGGGACACAAGCATAAAACTAAAGACCTTCCAGTGGCCAAGACTAAAACAATGTAAGCAACAAAAGACCTAACATTTTTTTAATAACATTTATAATAAACTGGATTATAACACAAAGTACTAAATAAATAGCCATAAATCCATACTGATATAAATAATTGAACAGATAAATATAAGAGAAAAGATCAATCTTCTATACAGAAATCATCCAAACAATGTAAATAGGTTATCCTCCTACACAAAGTAGAGCTAAATTCTGCCCCCCTTTGCCAACATGGGTTGCACTCCCTCACTTTCATCTGAAGAATGGAATGTGCAAAGGTTTGCTGAGTGTGAGACTAGAGTTGGAGGCTGCTGGTAACTTTATAGTAGAGAAATCTGTCAAACACTACCTGGACCAGGTCACCATGGTTTCCATTAACAGTGGTAAGTTATGTGGATATCCTGTGTCACTGATGATGTGATCAGAAAAATACTTCATCTCTATGGTAGGCTCCCCGGAAACACAAAAGGAAGACATCATACAGACCCAAATTGAAGAACACATTACAAAATGCTCAACTAGCACTCCCCAAAACTGGCAAGGCCATGAGACAGAAGGGAAAACAGAAACTTTCACAGAACAAAAGAGGCTAAAGAAATAGGATGACTAAATGGCCCAAATGGAGTGTGATATCCTGGAAGGGATTCTTGATAGAAAAAGAATGTTAATGGACAAACAAGTGGATAAAATAAAAAGTCTGGAGTTTAGTTAAGAGTCATGTGTCCATGCTGGTTGGTTGTGACAAATTTTCTTCAGTAATTTAAGCTGACAACCACAGGGGAAACTAGGTGAGGAGTATACAGAAATGCTCTGCAAATCTTTGTGTAAATGTACAACTATTTAAAAATTAAAACAATAGGAGATTTGTAGTCATCCTGTTTATTTCTTATATTTTAATTTCTAGGTATGTAAATACTAAAAAGAATTATATCACATAACGTGTAAAGAAACACTCCCTGTTCTTTTTTTTTCCCCTGTCATTTTATATCTGTTATTTTATCTGTTGTCACTCTAATGGCATAAGTATATCTGAAGGCAAAATTTTTCACACATGCAAAACAGCTTCCTATTCCATTAAAAAGACAGTGAGCTAGTTCTTTCTACAACTGGCCTTTGACATGCCCTCTACTTTTAATAAATAGCTGGTTTAAGGCTATTTTCCTCTTTTTAACTCAACATGATTTGTGTGTATGTGTGTGTGTGGTTGCTAAGTGTTAATGTATATTTTGAATGTATTGCAATTGTTCCACCATTTTCATTGTCACCCTGGATTTCCTGGTCATTTTTCAGCTCCATTAACAATTACGATAATATGGCTGACAGAATTTATAACACAAATTCTTATTATTGATGCACTTTTCCTTTTATCAATATTAGTTGTAAAGAAAAAAAAAACTGTCAAAAGTAATTCTATACAAAATGAAAAAAAAATTCAAGAGGATACCTAAGTAACTAATGTAAAACAAAGGGCTTTGTCTCTCCCTATTCGGTGGTGTTGGTGGAAACCCAAGACAGCTTGTCATAGGTAATCTCCTTTTCTTTTCATCCTATGCAAGGATACCTCCTGGGTTGCACTATAGAAGAAAGCTGTATCCTTGCTACTTCCCTCTTTTTTTTTGTTTGTTTCTTTGTTTTTGTTGTTTTTGTTTGTTTGTTTTAAAGAATGAGTGAGAGAGGCCTTTTGATGGGAACCCGAGCTGCTTCTGGAAGGAAATCTTAGAATTCTGCCTTAGCCTAACTTGAATTAAGTTACGTTAAATGAGAGGACATCGGGCAGGTTACTGTTAGCTAGATAACCCTGTGTCCCATTGTTTCTGAGTTGCCCTGCAGAATGATTGTGCCAGTGTATCCTGCTCTTTCCTAAGTACCTGTAAATCATCCATTCTCACTTCTGAAAGCTAAAATCCCTCCCTCCCATTTATCCTTTGTCCAAATATGTTGTGTGTACCCATTGTTGCCTCACTATCATTGGAATTTTCATGCTTATATGAATTCCCCATGTGCACGTATTACAATTTTGATTTTCTCCTTCTAATCTGTCTCTGTTAATATGATTATCAGCCCAGGTAGAAGAACTTAGAAGGTGGGAGGAAAATGAATAATGATTTTTAGCCCACATAGTTTCAACTGGAAGAGGCGGGCAGTCTAAGCTTAGGCATCAGCTGCTTGGGGAGTTACACACCTATCCTGGGAACGCCAGCTGCCTGGTGGTGCTCACTCATGCAGAACTCATGAGAAATGCAGGCTGTGTGCACCATTCAGCTGCCTCTAAGAGCTGCTGCTGTCAGGCAGTGGACAAGCCTGGTGGTTTTTCCTCAGCTAGCTTTACTTTTTTGTTTTGTTTTACTGAAATGATTTCAAGTATCCGTGCTGCCATAGACTAAAAGGAGCGTTATAGAGCAAAACATATGGAGTATATTGCTATAGACCAGGGTTGAATCATACCTTTTCAAATGACTACTTTTTTTTTTTTTTTTTTCAAATTACTACTTGTATAAACCTTTTACACTCCCTGAGATTTGGCTACCGTATATGCAATATGGAACCATTCATATATCTCTCTTGGCCATCTTGAATATATATGCATATGCATACATACACACACACTCACGTGCACACACATATTATTGCAATTTAAACTTAAGTTGCAATAAAATGGAGTCAAGAGCTTGATTTTGTACAATTTACCTAAATGATAAGAACCAATATGTTTATTCACCTTATGGATAATGAAGATGAAGAGGTTTAAGGAAAATAAAAGTAGTGTTTTAAAGAAAATAAGTGTATGACATATATGAATCTCCATCCACAAACACAAATGTGGAAGATTTCTTCATTCTCTATGATGAACATAATTCCTGCCTCCATCCTATTTACATTAATATCATATAAATTCTATTTTGTTGGGGAACCTCTTGACCTGTATCAGGTCAACTTTTGGGGAGTAGAGTGAAGTGGAATTGGGGATGAGTATATGTCTAGCAAATCGTATCTTACCGTTATCATTGTGTTGAACCAGTCTCTAGGCACATTCAGATCTGAAATTTGCAGTTGCTATACGGTGATTTTGCAAGGATTCTTTTGCCAGCCAACCTAGCTCTCTCTTTAGATTCTTCTCTCTCCCTAGTGTTGCTGCCCCATCTCAACACCCAGCCATGATGCTAAAGATTCTAAAAACATGTAGTCCGGGGAATCTCTTTATAGCATATCACCAGTAGAACAAAAATACAGGAATGCTTTTCTTGCTTCTTCAAAGATATTCCTTTATGTTTATGAATGTTTTCATCCTATCTTTTATATTCTTAGACTCTCCCTGATAAATCTTAAGAACTAGAACAAATACATCCTAATCCTGCATCCTGCCATAAATAAGCCTTTAAAGTAACACCTGCAAACTGTTACCAGCTTGAAAGTTGACAAGAGACTAGAAAATATGCTCCTGGGGAATGAAAAAGACAGAAAAACACGTAATATTTTAGATGTGCATTTTACTTACTTACACATGTTAAAACCTTGTAACAGTCTTGGAACTCAGAGCATTAAGATTTCTTGCTGTCACAGAAAGGGTTAAATGATACAGTAAGGTAAGTGGACAACACATCTGAGGAACATCGATGAACACTGGACTTTCACATATAAGTTTCAGCTCCATGTGTGCAGGGAACTCAAACACTTTTATCCTATATACTAATGTTCTGATTTTTAGCAAGAGTCTCTAGACAACCATGTCATTTTGGAATAAAAATGAACACGACCCCCTAGTTACATCTAATGACAAATATCAAATTGAAGAAACTAAATTTGGAGAAATGATCAGCATTTAAATTTATAATTTAGGAAAAATACAATAAAATCTACCAAAAAGAGACAAGAAGGTTGAAGTTCCTGGCAGGGATTATAATTAAGCAATAACATATTATTTTGGTGAAGGAACAATAAACACACAAAGCGTCTATATACTTAGAAGAATATATATCTATGGAACAAGATAAATGTACAGTGTAAGTTATGGAACAATATAAATGTACAGTGTAAGCAGAGGAAGAAACATATTATAACAATTAAATCCTGGGGAGTTAAAAATGTGTAAAAAGCAGGATAAAGTGAATAGTGACTGACAATAGGAACCAGAAAATATTGGCGGTGAGCGAATGCCCTCTGTGGAAAATATTAGAAAGTCATTTTCTTGAAATGGAAATATGAAAATTAGAAACTAATTTGCTTGACCCAAATTGTCAAGCTTTCCCAGTTAGGATGTAGGCACTGAAAGAGACATTGCATTTGACATTTCAGAGGTTGTTAGTGTCCCTAGTGAGAGTAATTGTCATGCAGGCTTTAAAAAGGATGAAGTATTAATTAAAATGTGCTGAGAAGGAAGAACTCCCATGCAGAGGCATGGGGAAAGGCAGGGAGGTGGGGCAGAGTACTTAGACTTCTTTCTCATGAAGTTTGGTCATGAGAGCTGAGGCATCTGCTTGAGGACAATAAAGGGCTAAAGTTGCCTCCATTTAAATGCTTTTGAGCATGGCTATCAGGTGGGAGAATGGCCAGTGCCAAGCTAAAGGATAGAAATAAAAAACTAGTGAATAGTGATGTCATTAGACATCTAGCAGAGTGCTGTAAGGGAGGAAACATTCTAGATTCTTTGGTTGGTCTAATAAATTGGCATAAGAAATAGTAACAGGAGAAACCACATTTAATTATATATATATATATATATATATATATATATATATATATATATATATATATATATATATATATATATATATATATGCCGTACAAATATATAAGCAGCTCCTGACAGCCAGGGCATGGAAGTTTATATGCCATCCTGAGCTAAGAAGAAGAAGAAGGTGGTGGTCTGGGACTTCAAAGGGAGGTAAATACAATTTACAGGGAGATGAGAAATTGTACAGGGAGTTGGGAAGAGCAAATTTTCAGTAAACAAATGTTTTCCATGCAGAGAAGTCTTTCTGATGTTTTTTGTAAGAAAAAGTTATGTTTGGTAGTAGCTCTCTTCCTAGTATAATCTCCCTATTTAAATTATTTTAGGCACTCGAGGGTGGACGGTAAAAAGAAAAAAAAAAAAACTTTCTGAGTCTTCTGTTTCTTAAAAATAATCAGCCTAAAATAATCCTCATGCTAAAGAGACATTATGGCATGGCAAATTTTACTCTCCTACAGTGGAATGGGAGGGGGAGCTGCAATGGATTGTGAAAAAGTCAGTAAGAAGATAAAGAGAACTCATGAGATAAAAAATGACTAGAAAAGTAGCATGAAGAATTTCAGTCTTTGTAACCTCTATTTTCTCTTGAAATTGACTGTGTGGGTGTATGTATTCACTTTCAACAGAGAATCTGGCTATGTTCTTTGAAAAACAATATGTAAATATTGGCAAATATTTGAGACTGAGTACTTGTGAGGTTTCTCGGGGTCCTGATACTCAGAAATCTTAGTTGCTGTTGGATAAATGTTGAAATCGTTTCAGGATATTTTTGCATTTGAAGTTAAAATGAGAGTATGCTGAATAAAAATAGAATTTTCTTGTTGTGACTAATATACCACTGACATGATACAAACTTGTATTTCAGCAAAATGGCTAATATAGATAGGAAAATAGGGGGAAAGGTGATATGAAATCTGTAAGCCACTACAGCCAGATTCTTTCCAGGCAATACTGAATAAAAATATTGCAAATGGAAAACAATTATAATAAGCAACATTACAAGAAAGCTCTAGATTATCAAAAGTCAGTGGTTTCATTGTAGGAAAGTTCAGTCTATAAACTGTTAAAATGGTTAAAGATATTAACCAAGGCTAGGCAATTTGCCTTCTCAGTTCAAGAAACATTATACTATTTCCTATGGTTTTTTTTTTTTTTTTTTAGTTTAATGTTTACTTTCAAATAAAACAAACTAAAGAAATACAACTTCGAAACCATTATAATAAAAATGAGATGTGGCATCTCACTTAGAAGGATTAGAAAGTCAGATTAAATTTGTATTCAAATTTTAAATTACATATGTGGTCTATGCTTTAATTTTTGTTGAAATTCTTCATTAAAAGAGTAACCTTCATATGTAATAATAGTTAAGTCTAGGTAAATAACTTTTAATATGAAAATGATTGATAGACATTATTAATGCTCACCACTGCCAGGAACATGCAGGGACTGAATGTGCCCATGTCATATACTTGACCTATAAATGGAATAGATACTTGGCCCTTCTTCCTGTAGGCACTTAGGAGCTGGTGTATAGTTCTCCACTCTTTCCTTCCAGCCACAGCCTTAGACTGGAAATTCAGAAGACCACTGCCTTGGACAGTCAGGAGACCTCTAGTGAATGTCATGTTTGAAAGACGTATCATTTAATGTGATAAACTGATGAGATTTAGAATTTTGTTGTTACAATAGCTTATAGTAGCATATCTTAATTTGTACAAGGTAAAATTTATATTTGTATAAAACATTTTGATGTCAAATTATGTAAGTGAAATATAATTGAGAAGATACACAAGATAATATGCAATAGTACCTATACTACAGTAAATTCTAAATAGATGTTACTTTCCTCCTGTATGTATTTGATGTATGTTTGATAGAACTTTAATTTTGTGGCATTTTGCACCATTTAAATATTATCTATGAATTTATAGTATAATTAACATTGATATTGTTCAATGTTGTCACTGATTATGTCAGATGAACATTAGAGTACAATATTCCTTTTAAGGAAGCATAAATAATATTAATGTGAAACAATGAGCATATTGTGTTTATAACAATATTGGAAATATTAGTATTAGAAATAATTGATTAGTATAGCTGTATCTTATGTTCCAGTGGAATAATCAGCAAAGCGTATTCTTTTATTTTCATTGTATTAGTTAGTGGAGTGTTCAAAAGATAGATAGTACAGCTGTAATCTATCAACACTGGCAAAGAAAAATTGCACCAGACAAGTTAAACAGGCAAGGAAGACTTTATTCAAGACTATTATAATACGGGAGAGAGATTGAATTCAGTTCCACTGCAACAAAAGGCCGGGGGATTTTTAAATGCTGGTTTGAGCTAATGGAAAAGTACTGGAGGACTGAGAGGAAGAGTTGTCAATGGGAGTAGGCCATCTGTTTTTGCTAATTGGTGTTTATTGAAGTTAGGTTCCTACCCTCCCACAGAGACTGGAAGATAGGGCCCTATCTTTCTTGATAATTACACTTCAAAGACATGACTCCCAGGTCCTTGATAAAGGCATTCCTGGGTTGCAAAACTGGCAGGAGACTGGGAGAAGATTCCATTCTCAAGGAGGCAGAGATAGAATTTACAATTGCAACTTTTCTGAAGTAAATTATTTAAGGAAAAAAGGTCAGTTACTGTAGTCAGAAAGAAACCTGTCAGGCTGATGGGAATGTTATGATCACCCTGGCCATAACCTATATTATTTCTATTTATTATTCATTCATAATCTGTCTTCACAGACCCACTTCACATACTCCCTAAAACTAGTCTCAGCAATTTAACCTTCACATATAGTAAGATTTGCATAGACTAGATTTAGAGAAGCAAGCTACACATGAAAAGTGATAAAGGCTTATTCTATCAAAATATATGACTATATTTAAATTAAAATAGGTTAAAAGGAAACATATTATGTCTGAAATGCTGTAATGTCTATAGTTTGTCTCCTGTGAATGTCCAAAAGAAACAATCTCATAGTAGCCAAATCATCCTAGGTCTCTTGTTTCTTCTTTGAAAGTTAAGAACAAAGTTCATCATTTGAATCATTTATTTAGTTCATTGACTAACACTTTCTGCAAGCATTTTAAAATACCTAAACTCTGGCAGGAATTTGCTAATGTCCCCCTGATTCTCAAATATCAATTACTGATCTCAAGACAATTTACTATACTCTAGGACTTAGTTTATCAGATAAATGAGAAAGCAAAAGAAAATTCAGATTGCGATTTTGAACTTTATTGTCACCCAATTCCTTTTCCTAATGAGGGAGGCCCCTACCATAAGCCAGGTAATACTAAACTAAATAGTGAAAGAAGCTGATTTAAGGGCAAAACTCAGATTATGTCCTTTCACACACTACTTACCCTTTCACCCCAAGTTTTTACCCGGCATCTGCTTCCAGATGTAAACTTCCTTTAAATTTCATTGTAAAGGCTGGATCCATATTTCCATGGTCACTGTATCTTCACCAAATACATGCAACTTTTTTTAAGCAATGAGCTGTGAAATATTCTACATAGTTTTCCTATTCTTTGTCATTAAATTTGATCCATCTTTTGGTGCTTATATTGATTTTTTTAAAAAATATACAGACTTGCAAATACCTACTTTCCATTTAACAAGAACTTCAAATAGAAAATATGAGTCCCCAAAGTATTGAATAAAGAAATGAGTTAAATACAGTCACTGCTTTCAAGGATGACCGAGTCTACTAGGGTGAGGGTGTCAGGTAAACACATTACAATGTGGTATCATAAGTCCCTTTATGAAGATGTGCATAAGATGAAGATCAAACACAGAGGAAGATCACCTAAGTCTGGGCAGTGAACAAAAGTTTCCCAGATGGGATAGTATTCATTCCAGTGTTGAAAATCAAATAGACATTAATCAGATGGAGGAATGGGAGGATGGAGGAATCAGATGGATTAAAAATATGGAGGAAGGGGATACTATTTAGAGAGCAGAATTATGTAAAGGTCTTTGGCATGAAAGAGCACATAATGTTTAGGGAACTCTAAAGAGCAGCACAGCAAGACTAGTGGATAGAGAAGAGATCATTGGCTGGAGAGCAAGCTGGAGAGGTATGTAGGTAATCTTTAGATCATGACCAATAGTATGTGTCATGAGAAAGTACTTGAACTTTTACTCCATGTAATATGTAAAATGTTTGCATATAATAAATGTCATAAACCTATAAATTTTAATAATTATGTGTTGAATTAAATTCATATATGCCCATATATATGGATTTAATTCAATTTAGTAGTCGCTCCTTGTAAGATATTTTCCAATGAGTATTGCTTATTGCATTTATTTTGTTGTTCTTGTTGAAAAAAAATAGCCTGGTAGATTCAATGTGTTTGAGTAATTGAGAACTTTCCAATGAATTTCATTTTACCCAAGGAAAATCCATTATATAATATAAGGTTGGCAGTATCTTAAACAGTTACCTTACTTGGCATAGGTGAAAGTGAAAACCAGTGTGCTAATAGAGCAACATGGTGGGTTTTCTATCAGCCATGAAATATGATTATTGGGAAAGTCAGAGAGATGAATACAAAATATCAGTTCTTTAAAGAGAATAGCTGAGCAAATTTTAAATTCATGTGCTTCCATGGCTATTATGTTGCTTGGAAATATTTATGTGAATATTATGATATCCAAGTTTCATGATAAGTAGTTACTAAAAAGTTGAATTACACCTCTAGCCAGTTTTGGGCATGTAACTATATTCATCTTGAATGCAGGACTATGTTATTCTCTCTTGCATGCTTCTCAGCAAAAATAAGAACTGTGTCATCCTCAAAATAAGCCTCTAAACAGGTCGGCGTGAATTAGAAAGCGTATTGACATAAATAAGGAAGAGCAAGAGAAAAATGAGTTCCTGCAGAATACAAAGATTTATTATGGCAGAAGCAGAAGTTAAGGTGGCTAGAGAAATGAACTGTTCCTTGCCTGTTTGTACAAGTAAAACATTTTTTTTTCTATATAATTTATTCTGTAGGGTTGATAAAGGGTTAGATATTAGTACCTCATGTCAAGGCCAACTCTTAGGAACTTTTTGTCTTTACAGTAAATTTCATATACTCTTTTCTCAGTTAAAAAGCTAGATACACTTTAATGAAATACATAAATCTTAAGAGCATACAGTATCATATTAAGAAAAACTAATCTTGGAATATGAGAAAATGCATATTAAACAAACTTGAAAAGAGCCACCGACTAGTTAAGCTAATGTTAAGATATTGCATTAATGAACTTCTCCAGCTCATTTCTGGACAGTCTGTATATGATACTATGCAACATTATTGTAGAATACTTGTATGCCTATCCGTTGAACATGGATAATTTTTATTTTCATTTCCTTTACTTTAAAAACTCAATTTTCAAGATATTAAAGATGTCATTAAAATTTAGACCTGCTCTTACTAGTTGCTGTATCATACTAAAAATTAATATAGCAAAGCTTAAGTTAGAGGCTTGTTTTTTGAGTTACAGAATGATTTCCTTAAATTATTCCACAAATATTATTGAGTACTCACTATTTGGCAAACACTCTTCTAATTTAGGGATGTGCAACCTTTAGAAAACAGATTCACTATTCTTATAGTGCATCTATTATACTAGTTGATTATAAATAAAATTCTGATATGTCAGGTGGTAAAGTTTTCTGTAGAGAAATAAAACATTTATAGTGCTAGGAGAGTGCTCCCTAATCATGTTATGTTTCAATAGAGAGCAAAGGCTGTCAAAGTATTATAACAAAAAGTTTTTAAAAAATGTCTCACAAAACATGTAACATCTGTTAATTATTTATTCAACTCATTAATTAGAAGGGGAAACAGGAAGATGGTAAAGTCGGTTCCAAAATATATTTTGAGAATGGCCTTTTAGAGGCATTTTGAAAACAAGAAATGTTAGAGTAAAGCTCCAAGGTAGAAAACAACATTAGTTAATAGCCTATGGGGCAGTAAAATACAACTATTGGGATTATTTTTCTTCTGAAGAGAACTCTACAAGTTAATGTGCAATAAAACTGAGTCTTGGCTCTAATTAAACAGGAAATAAGACTCAAATGCAGAAAAATTCTAGAAAATTAGACCATTCTTAGGTAGACTTGTTAAACAATAATGCCTAAATATGACATTGAGATGACACGCAGTACTCTCTTTTGATTTCCAAGTTATCTATCTATATCTATACAAGTATATCTATAACTATCTATCTATCTATCTATCATCTATCTATCTATCTATACATATTGTCAATGCTCTGAAAATATTTTGCTTGGGACCTTATATTTCCCATAGGTGATGACCTATGACTATTTTAGGCTGAAAAGATATGAGTATGAATTGCAATAACTCACTTTTATGCTGAGCTAGTATAAAGCTTACTTCTGATTCTTTAGTATCATTTTCCTCTGCTAGATCATCTGAGCGAGATACATATTTATACTATATGGCAATAAGTTGGTGGGTCCTCTAGGAGCCTGTATTCTTGAGTGACTCTGTATATTGGAGACAATACCCATCCCTTTAGGTTCCAATCTCCAAATAACAACATGTAAAATAAATTTGGCATTCATTTACTGAGGTTTGAGTGTAAATTTGTTACCATGGCATAACTAGTCTACACTGACCAATATAGAAATTATTATGAAAAGTATGATAGCATCTTAGTGGTTAACTAGTTACTGAAGAATCTGGAAAGAGGGCCACCCGTGTTTTACAATGCAAAATATTTATTGAAACTCACCTGAAGTTTCTTGGGAGGCAGATCATGTACTCAATAAAATTATATTTCTAGAGAAAGAGATTGGAAATTGGAATATTAATAGTATATGTTGGTTGTTGGTATGGACTGAATTGTGTTCCCCTAAAATTCCGATGTTGAAGCCTTAATGTGATACACTAATGTGACTGTATTTAGGCATGGGGACTTTAAAGAGATGATTAAGTTAAATGAGGTTATAAGGGTGGGGTTCTGATCCAATATGTCCTTGTCATAAAAGAAAGAGACTCCAGGGATGCAAGAGCACAGAGATAAGGCCATGTGAGAACATAGATACTAATAGAAGGCAGACATGGACAAGAAAAAGAGAGGGGTCTCACGAGAAATCAAATCTGGTGACACCTTGATCTTAGACTTCTAACTTCCAAAACTGTGAAAAAGTACATCGATGTGGTTTAAGCCACTCAGTCTGTGGTATTATGTATGGCAAGCCAATGCATTACAACAGTTGATTTTAACTGCCATTGGCAACAAATTACAAGAAAGAGGTTGTGAGTGAAGAAGAAAACAATGACTGGTTTGCCCCCTTGGGACCTCAGTCTTTCTAAAGCAGGGAGAGGACTTAGAAGGCCGCATGGATCCCAAGGAAAACATGTTTCCCAGATACACTTCACATATGGCCAAAGAGGATACATGGAAAAGGAAGAACCTATAAGAGGTCACAGTTAACAGTGAAAAGGATAGTTCTTCCAGGGAGCAAAATTAATGCCGAATCAAGAAATATTTCATAAGCCCAGCGTAAGAGGCTCTCACAATTGCTGGACTAATTGCTGGATATCTCCCCTTCTCAATTTTACGTCCCCATTTTTCTATTAATTGGGATGGGGAGAAAAGAAAGTCCCACCTCTTTTTTTCAGTATATAGGAATTCCAAATGAACTGGATTGTAGCAAATATCATGCACCACACTTAGATCCTGGCCTTCAATATGGATTTAGTACCTGGTGGGAGTGCTGGCTTATCTCCTTTGGGAATACACCGAGTGTTCTAAATGTT
This sequence comes from Rhinolophus sinicus, assembly GCF_057876585.1. Lineage (NCBI taxonomy): Eukaryota > Metazoa > Chordata > Mammalia > Chiroptera > Rhinolophidae > Rhinolophus > Rhinolophus sinicus. The sequence goes on from NC_142516.1 coordinate 170,497,036, forward strand.
GGAGAAGGGAAATGGTGGGATGTTTGGTCCGCAAACAAGAGGACTCCTAAGAAACAGTAATGCTGATCAATTAATTCATTTTTCCATACATATTTATCACTGTTATAGTTAGATAGGACTCTCTGATAAGTACTAGAAATAAAAAAAGTGATTAGCTATGTCAGGTATCACAACTAGACTAAGGCAATACAATGCGTGTGTAATTTTTGCCACAGTATAACTTCACCTATCCTGATAAATATAATCAGAGACAAAATTAAGTTATGGAGGAGGTCATATGAATATCTGAGAAAAGAATGTTCCACACAGAGGAAAACCAGTTTGTACAGTCTGTAACTTATGAGCATGCTCAATTGTTGTGGACATTTCCGTCCCTGCATGTAATAACTTGGTATTGCATATAATATTATCAATATTATATCCTCACTTTAATGGCATATCTTATACATGTTATTATGTCACCATTGAACACATTTTCAGATAAATAAATATGTAGGTAGAATGACTTGAAATTATTGTTAACTATTTTGTACCCAACAGCACTGAGCATTAAGTCATAATCAATACAGCCATCTGAGTATATATTCTTAACTCCAGTCTGGTTTTGATATCATAATATTATGAGCTATTTATTTTTAAACATCTTGTGTTATTTTTGTTATCTCCCCACCCCATTATCAGCCATAGTCTCTTAGCTCTGCTTCGATTTCCTGAAAAACAAACAAAACCCTCAGTTTGCTTTCTGTCCTACCAATTCTATCATTTAAGAACTTTTCTTTTTGCATTTATATGTCAAATAGAAAAAAAATAAAATTGAGTTAAAATATTTTAATTTTTATAAGGAATATAGACACATTACAAATTACTACTATCATTTCTATAAAGTGAAAAAAGCACTAATATAAATATATTTCTGTGATTAGTATTTTTTTAGAACGGCTTTTTTTTTTTTTTTTTTCCCCAATCAGAATGAGTTCTTTTCTTACTTTGGCTTTATTTAGTCTTATGCTTTACACTGGCTGTTTAATTTCTTAGTTGGGTAGTTGATTTGTATAAAATTCTCATTTCTGTCTCTAATGCCCTCATGTTTTTAGGGATGAATGACTTAAAATAACAAACAAATTGGGAGGATTTCTCAAGAGGTCTTTAACCCTGACAAAAATAAAACAATTAAAAATATTAAGACAATTTATAAATTTAAAAAATATTATGATGATTCTGAAAATTTAAATCATTACAAAACCAAGTTGGATTCACCTTTTCATCTTGTAAATATTCAAAAAAATTTAATACATCATTACCATACATAACTATGTTCACTAGTCTGAAAACACTTCAAATTCCAAAGTTAATTACAGTAAGATGTCAATGTATGTAGGTTTATATTATGATTTCATCCATTATTACACCCCTGAGGAAATCAGCCTTTTCACAAGATGTTTATTATGATCACAACAAAATGATCACAGTTGTAGTTGATCTATATCTATATCTATATATCTATCTATATATCTATATCTATGTATTTATATGTATATCATCTATATCTATATCATCTATATCTATCTATATGTGCAATATATATAGTGGGTATATATACCGTAGTTTTAAAAATCTCCCAGACTTTTATTTCCCTCTCCCCATGTGTGTGCATTATAAATCTTACGTAATGAACACAATGACCTTATGAGATAGGTGTTATTATCAACCTAAATATTGCAATAAAGGAAAATGACATACAGATAAATTAAATAACCATTTTGTTCTCATTTTCTAGTTCTATGTAAAATCTCTCCCCAAACCTAGTGACGTATAATAATTATTTTATTTTTCTCATGAATTTGTAGTCAGGAGTTTGGAAAGGACTTGGGTAGACAGTTCTCTCATCAACAGTGAGTGAGCAGGCAACTGGGGCTGGGCAATCCACCTCCAACCCAAGGTGGCTTCCTCTATTACTTGTCTAGTACCTTGCTGCCGCTTTGTCTCTCCCGTCTCTCTGGCATCTCTTCCCCCAGAGCCTCTCTATGCAGCTTGAACTTCTCAGAGCATGGTGATCTCATTAATTAAAAGTAGAGAATGAGAAATCAATGAAGCCTGAAATTACCATCAATCAAAATCAAGGAAGTCAAGGATAACACCCTAAGGAAAGTTTCAAATAATATAAGAATACATAAACTTTTATAAGTTTCCTAAGCTTGTAATTTTTTTACACGTTTGTTTTTCTAGAGTGACTACCAAATTAAATTTCAAATAGAAAAATTTTAAGGCTATAAAAGTAGTGGTATATTAAGAGAGACTATGCCTCACTGTGCAAACTTTTTTGAGGAGAAGAATATAAAAAGAAAAAAAGAACAATAGACTTAAGGGAAATAAACAAATATATTCAAAAGTATCTGTGGGGAAGTAGAAAAGGTTAGAAAATGAGAATGACTACCATTTGGAAGTTATTGCACATATCCCATATATTTAATGGAACATTTGAATTTCTCTTAATCTTAGGAAAGATTTACAGAACTTTTCTTAGAGTATCCCATGTCTTTTACTATTTTGGAAAGAAAAAGAAAGAGCATATAATACATATGAAATGATTTCTTTTAACTTTTTTTTAGTATTGAACCTAGTACATTACTTAATACCCTTGTGACAATAATTATTATCTTAGAAGCCTGTGAGATAAATTTTGATAGAGAGGCATTGGCTATGCTGATGAAACACTTTGAAAGTGGAGTCAAATCTCCTCTAAAAGTATATACTGTGTTAATAAAGAAAAAGAAAATGCTATTTTAAGACTGGAGTTCAGTAGCAGAGACTTGAATGAAATAGGTCTATTGGGAAATTTAAAAAATGCTAAAACCTGTGTCACATCATCCTTCCTAGACACCACTGGCTCTTCTCACATCCCACCAACTATATGACAGAATTACAAACTTATACTCTGCTTGGTTTAATTGGATTAATTGTGGAAGCTCAATCAACAGTGTGTTTGTATCAACCTTAGTACTGAACTGAAAGAGTGCCCACCTAAGAAAGTAACATCTGGGTTACATCTGCCTGAACATGCAACACAGAAGGGATGGAAAAGTTTTAATCAATAAATTACTATAGCATGATGCCAGATATTTCTCTACTTTGATTTTTAAAGGATCTTTTTTTTTGATTTTTAAAATATTTTAAATACAGGATTAGAATTTTAAAATATGAAAGTTATGTAAGGATTAAACATTTTATGCATTATAATTTCTATTTCCTTATTAACAGAGAATGAATATTTTCTAAGTTAATGTGCGTAAAAAAGACTTTTGAAATAAACATCAGAAAATTATCTTTACTTAAGATTCGGCTCTGCTGCACATCATGGAGCCTCTTCCATAACTGGCTTTTAGAGTTTCCTTTTCTTGTTAAGAGAGCTGGGGTAGGCAATCCAGGGCTAGAGAGGTGGCTGTACCATCATAATACTACCAAGTTTCATTTTGGTATTTTCTTTCTACTATGCTTAATATTCTGCCTTGGGGTTCAAAACCCATGCTTAGGCTCAGCTCATCTTCTGCATTTTGGACAAAAGAAATAAGGAGCATGTGTCGTGAGCATGTGTAGCCCTCCCGCTTTAAAAGAAATATTCTGGAAAATTTTGCACAAAACTACAGCTTATGTCCCATAAGTGATAATTTTGTCATATATCATATTTATTCCAGAAGACAGCATTCTGTTATTTGAGAAGGAGAGAATGAATTTGGGGACAAGCAACTATTAGTCTCTGTCACATACACTGTAAGGTTTAGGGAATGAATGAAAAATTCTTCGCTGACAGATGATACAGAAAACACTCAGACGGCTGGAGTGGGCATGATGGGAATGAGTGAAGCCGGAGGCGGGAAACCAACATGTCCTTTAAGCCAGTGCTAGTAGAACAACCATGGCAGAGTGGAGGACCACGTCCACAAGCCAGCTGAAGGGCCTTTTGGGTGATATCTCTGCAAAATATACCAACACTGGGCAATGTACCTGCCTGGAGATATTTAAATGTGGTTGTAGAAGTCTTCATTTTTGCCTCTCAATGTATCTCACACAAATCCCTGGGGTAGCAACATTAAGACTATCTTTACCTGCAGGCAAGCAGCCCCCTGCAGGCAAGCAGCCCCCTGAAAGGCTACATACTTTACACCACAGTCTTCTGAAAAGAGGGTGTGTGGCACTGAGCTGGTGCTAGAAAGTGAGGGCTATTAAATGGCAACAGGTCAGGGCTGGGCACACCAGAGTCCTCGCAGAGGGGACTGGTCTCATCTGCCCACTTGTGGGTTTGCTAGACCAGCCTCTCCCAGTCTTCACCTTCTGCCTTTCTACCAGCTCTACACACAAACAGTGAAGAATGAATTGTCAAAGAAGACAAATAAAACCAAGCAGCCAGTTTTTACCTTCCCAGAGCCCCAACCCACAGTCACCCAACACCATGATACCCAGGAAGGGGCTGAGAAGGCAACTCTGTGGCCTCAGGCTGTACATGAGGGTACTCCTGAAGGTGGAATCCCCTGGGGTGTGGTTTCTCCCCTGGCCTCTCATCCACAGCTGCATCCACATGCAGGGGCAAAGTAAGACAACTACACAAATGCACAGTTAACCAACTATGGTGATCTCCTGAGCCACATCCTGTCCCCTGGGGGTGAGTGCTTAAGGAGGGCAGAAGAGGCTGAAGGATCCCAGGCCAATTTCCTGATGCATTAGCTCCAAGGAGATCCAGTCTCTTCTCTCCTCCTCAAAATGTCTCTGATATACTTATCTGTATAACAGACTCTATGTAGTGTGTGCATGTTACAAATAGTAGTCAAATTTAGAAATAAAGGTGCGAATGTCACCTAAATACTGAGTGTCTTGTCTCTTGGTACAGGGTATAAATTAGCCATGATCATACTCACAGCACCGGACAGGAGAGCTCAAAACCCATTCACATTTCATTATAATTATTTAAATTTCAGCTGTAACTAGTGTCTTCCCCCCAGAACAGCAAAACAGACTGCAATTTTAAACAATTAAGGGATAGAGCCTGTGGGTCATTCTGCTAGCCTGAGCTTTTCTTCATGGCTTATCTGTGCACCACCTCCTTCTGGAACAGCTGCACCTCTTCCTGTCCTGGCTAAGGGGTGTGTGTCCACTTTGGAGTGCAGGAGTCAGAGAGAGAGAGGAAGGGATAGAGACTTCTGTCAACAGCCAGGACTGGTAGCTCTGTGTCCCAAAGGTTCCCGGTGATGTTCAAATTAGAGTGCAAATTTAGATTGGGGGAACAGATGAAGGGGAAACTCCAGAGAGGAGAGGAGATGGTGTAGCTCAGTCTCATCCATCGTCATCTTCACTGTCCCATGGCCACCTGAGGGAGGATGCTGATAGGTGTGGCCTCCTCCCAGCTCCAGGAAAACTGTTTGTTTGCTTGTGTGTGTGTTTGTTGGGGTCAAATTAGAGCATGGTGGTATTTTCATATCCTCTACATAATATGTAAATGTTACCCTTGGGGAGAATTTATAAATGTTCTTTTGTCCCCAAACCCCTGGATTTTGACTCCTTTTATTTTTCAAGATTCATATTATGTATTAATTTTTCCAAGAAACATTTTTTGATTGCACAGGAAGTATTAAGTTCTTATTTATTTGTTTCCATAGGACCCTGAGGATATTTTATTATAGTACATGTCTATCTGTCTTACGATAAAAAAATCAAAATTCACACGTATGTTATATAGTACACAAAGGATAATATATGACATTATATAATAAAAACTGCATACTTTCATTTGAATTTTCAAAGAAGAAAAGTCAATTTGAAATATTTTTTAAATATTTTAAATAAGAGAAAATAATAAAATTATAGTTATATAATACAAAGATTTGAAGTTATAATACTTTTTCAGTTACATATTTAAAAGATAGACATATGTTGTTTTTATTAAAAACTAAAAAAAATGTTAATATCAGCACTTTTTGCAATATTCCTTCTCTATATCCAAATTTTAAAACAAATATTATTATTGTATGTAATCAAGATATATTATTTGAATCACATATTTGTTGTTATTAATAAGGTTTATGATGTTTTTGGTTTATAATTTTATAAAATGGATAGTTTTAGTTTTACAATTAAATAAATACATTATACACAATCATTTCCTTTTACAAAACTTCTGCTTCCTAAATTATTTGTTATGTTTTGGTTGGTTAAATTTCCTTATTTAGTAACCATTAAGATTTACTTTTTTTTTTTTTTTTTACTTTTAATTTCAATGAAAGCTAAAGGATACTCTGTTCCTTAAGTTCTTGGATGTATGAATGTTTCTGTTTTCTATACATATAATTATAGGAGAACTTTATTGATATACAATTATTCATCAGACATTAATTCCCCAGAAATTTGTGTACGTTTCGCCAGTATTTTTTTTGCCACAATGGATTGCTATGGGAAAGTATGATGTAAAGCCGTATTCTTCCCCATTCATGACTTACCTGTATAGATACTCAAATGTTTTCTTCTTTTTATTTTACCAGTTTACATATTTTTAAAACTTTGAATCATTTTCTTTAGAGCACAATATTCTCTTTGAATCTTCAAATAAAAGTATTATTGTATGTCTAACTTCTCTTTTATTTTTAAAAAAATGTGTCTCATGTGCTATTTACATTTCATTAGAAATATTAATTATTCCTATATCAGTCTCATAGTGGTTTAAAATAACTTTAGGCTATTCTTATTTTATGCTTGTGTTTTGTTTTATTTTTATTTTTCACCTGTATTCAATCACTGATATGATACCATCCTCTTCATAGCCTATTGATGGTCTTATATTTCACCACTCTGTTTAAAGTGAAATATTTTAATAGAGAGATGTTATGGATTGTGGGAGTTAATATTAGAGAGAACTATTTTCTGATAAAGGTTTGAGAAGTTATATGTAGGCGTTTACATGTTTATTTGTTGCAGTTTTTTTTTTTTTTTTTTCCATTTTGGTCTAGATTTTATTCAATAGCAATAAAAAAAAAAAGCACCATGTTTTGTATCGTTGCTTGGGAATTGAAGCTGTTTCTTTGTTTTATTGAAGATGGAGTTGATTCTCTTTTCACTTTTGTATTGCTTGGGAAATGAAGTTATTACAGTGTTTCTTTACAGATGTAGTTGGTTCTTTTGATCTTTTTTTGATGGCTAAAAGTGAAATTAAAACATGTTAACTCACAATCTTTAATTGGAATTCTCTCAGTTATGTATTATTTAAATGAACTAAGCAGTTATGTAATACAAGAGAAAAAAAAAAGGTTTCTTACCAGTTTAGATTAAAATTTTATTATATATTTTACCTACCCCAAGACTATTGTCCTAGACAAAACATATTCTCAAAAGAGATCTTAGAATCACCTTGTCCTGCTCCGTTATTTTACAGATGAGGAAATTAAGATTAGAACTGCTTCTCTTTTTATAGTGACTCACCAGCACTGGAAGTATTGGGTTTCAGTATTTAGTCCATTTGCTTATTTAGGGGGATGCAGTTCAAGAAAGCCAGCCAGAAAAATTTATTTCATTGGCAGAACTTGATCTCTTTGCTGATAGTAACTCTCCCTTAAGTGACCAAGGCTATGAATGTCCATAACAATGTGTTATTCTTTATTATCTTCCACACTCAGCAAGTTTGCTTTTTATTTCCCTTCTTTAGTCAAAAGAAGGAAGTAAAGATGAATTTCTTTATGCATAATATTATACATGTTTTCTTATAATTAGAAAACAAGCTGGAGGGACAGAGCCAGGAGTGCAGTGTCCAGGCTCTCACCCTCACGTGGAAAGGTGCTCACTCGGGTAGTAAATGGCCATCAACTGTGGTTGGATGGCCATCAGCTGTGGCTAGTTGGCCGTCAGCTGTAACCAGTGAGCCATTGGCCACTAATATAACTGCTGTGCCTAAACTAGCAAAAAATGGGGCCAGTAGGAAGATGGTGGATGAGCTAACAAGCGCAAATTACAGTTGGCACAGACGATTGCAGTTAGCAAGTGGTGTTGGTTGGTTGGCAGAGAAGCAGATGACGGGTTGCGGATAGTGTGGCTCCTGCTTCCTTTGTCTCCAACCCAGCCCCCAGTGAGACTATAGTGGTATGACTCTCCTATCTATGGCTCCGTGGGTCAATGATTAACTTCTTCCTTTTTGGACTCACCATGTCCTGTGTTCTTATGTGGGGAGCGGGACCAGAGACCTGGCATGATACCCTGGATGACAAATGGTGCAGCGAGCAGGGTACGGTGCCAGCCAAAGCTCTCTGAAAGGCGGTGGGGCAGTTTGTGTCTCTGAACACTCAGTCTCAGGAAGACCAGGAGGAGCAGCTGCCGGATAGCTGGAACCCTGTGGAGAGGTGGGAAGATGTGGACTGTTCCCCAAGCAGCATAGGCCGGAGAAAGCAAAGGTCATTGCAGTCCTGTGGGCTGGTAAGTGCTTGCTGAGGCCCCAGGTTGGGGAGGTCTTGTAGCCCTTGCAATGCGAAGAGGGCACACATTGTGAGGCTAATGCACAGCCCTGGAGAATGACTGTGGACTATGGGGAATGGGCTCCATCCCTAATTTAATGGACTGCTTGACTGTATGCTTGGGAATGTACTACCATGTAGTGGAACTGGCGGATGTTTGCTTTTGTGTCTCGACTGGCCGCCATCGAGCATATGTGAGAATCTTGGCTGTGCCCGAAGTCTGGCTGTGCCAAGAAAGACTGGCGTTACCCTGAGAGGCCCTGGCTGTGTCCAGGAAGTCTGGCTGTGCCCAGAGAGAGTGGCTGTGGGGGCAGAGCCCCAGAAAGCAGTCTCCAGGCTCTCGGCCTCACATAGACAGGTGCTGGCTCAGGTAGTAAATGGCCAACTGTGATTGCATGGCCAGCAGCTGTGGCTAGTTGACCGTCAGCTGTAACCAGTGAGCCATTGGCCACTAATATAACTGCTGTGGCTACACTAGAGAAGAGGAGAGAGAAGAGAGAGAGGATGGGGGCTAGCAAGAAGATGGCGGCTGGGCTGGCAAGCGTGGATGGTGGTTTGCGAACAGTGTGGATCCAGCCTCCAGTGAGAGTATAGTGCCGCCAGAGAGAATATAGTGGTATGACTCCCCTACCTATGGCTCCGTGGGTGTTCCTTTTTGGCCTCACCATATCCTGCGTTCTTGTGTGGGGAGCGGGAGCAGAGACCCCGCAGGCCGCCCCGCCCGACAAATGGCGCAGCGAGCAGGGTCTCCCGCACGACAGTGGCAGTGCCCTGAGAGGCCCTGGCTGTGCCCGGGGAGACTGGTGGTACCCTAAGAAGCCCAGGATGTCTGGCTGTGCCCAAAAGGACTGGTGGTGCTCTGAGAAACCCTGGCTGTGCCCAGAGAGCCTGGCTGTGTCTGGGGTATTGCATTCACCTCTAGACTCCTCACACAAGGCCCCTCATGGAAGACACTTGTCATGTAGATTGTGAGGCGAGACCCTGTAGGGGTGGAGTGTGGGGACAGAGCCAGGAGTGCAGTTTCCAGGCTCTCAGCCTCACACAGACAGGTGCTGGCTCAGGTAGTAAATGGCCATCAACTGTGGCTAGATGGCCGTCAGCTGCAACCAGTGAGTCATTGGCCACTAATATAACTGCCGTGGCTACACTAGCAAAAAATGGGGGCTAGCAAGAAGATGGTGACTGAGCTAGCAAGAGCGGATTGCAACTAGCAAGTGACGTTGGTTGGCAGAGAGAAAGAGTGGACGGCAGGTTGCAGATAGTGTGGCTCCTGCTTCCTGTGTCTCCAACCCAGCCGCCAGCAAGACTATAGTGGTAAAGCTCCCTTATCTATGGCTCCGTGGGTATTCCTTTTTGGCCTCACCATATCCTGTGTTCTTATGTGGGGAGCAGGACTAGAGACCCCACCTAACACAACCTGCATGACACAAGCTATCTTTGCTTAGCATTTCTGGTGCTCTCTCTAAATTCATCCTTTGCCCTTTGAATCCAGTTATTTTACATAATTAAAATACACAGAAAAAGATATGTATGATGAGGAAATAAGAAGTTAATCATTGACCATGTTATTCTTGAAAAGAAAAAAAACTTGAAACACCTTTAAAATTAGTTTTTTGAGATAAACATACAGTCAGTTTTTGAACAGATAGTCGATGTAGATTTCTCAACAGTGACAATTAAAAAAAAAAACCAAAGAATTAATTACAAATCTAGACTTCTTATCCTAGCATAATTGGTCTTCTTTTCTTAAGCCTGAAATTAATTCAAAATAGATGTGAGCTGGTTCTCAGGTATTTTGTTTCTTATATTCTTTTACTGCTCCATTGAAAAACTCAGAGCAAATCTTGATGGCATCTTATAATGTGAAAGGCTGGCTACCGGTTTTATGTGTTTCTTTTTTTCTGTGTTGAAAACAGTTTTAAATTGAATTTAGTGTAAGCAAATAAAGTGATTATATCTCAGTATATTCATTATGGAATAGCTTGTGACATAAAATGTTTCAGATAGAATCAGGTTATGTTTACCAGTATTAAGTTTGGGAGGAGAAATAACTAGGATGAACGGAGAAAAAACAAAATGTTCTGTCCTGTGATTGATTCAGTTTCTCCATGTCTTCTCTTGCTTTGCGATAGGCAGAGAGAGAAGGGGACATCAGTCCTTTGTCAGGACTGACATATCAGAGATGCATGTTGTCATCTTCCTGTTTCCTTGAACTGAACTTTACTTTGACCTATGTAAACACACTGTGTTTAGGGGCTGAATACCATGTTTACCCAAAAATAAGACCTGGTCTTATATTAATTTTTGCTCCAAAAGATGCATTAGGGCATATTTTCAGGGGAAGTCTTATTTTTACATGGACAACAATCTACATTCAAATACAGTCATGTCATTTTCTTCTGGAACATCATCATAACATGCTAAATTCATCCATCTGACTGATGATCTTACTGAGGCTTATTTTCAGGCTAGGTCTTATTTTCGGGGAAATACGGTAGTAGGTATGCATGCGTTTGAGTTATGCGATAGGAAATAGGAAATAGGATTCTCTGGATGCCGTTGGGTGCCATAGAAAATGGCACCATTTCTCACCAAGTTGTTGTGTTAGAATATTTTTAGCTGTTGGTTACTACAAATCCAAAGTAACAGTGTCTTTATAAATAAGAATTTTATTTCACGTTCATGTAAGTAAAATATGCCAAGTATGTTGTCTAGCTCTAATATGTCGGACCATGGCATCAGATAATTCATTTCTTTCTATTTTATTTCCCACCTTTCTCTGGTTTTGGCTTCATATGAAATTAATAATCCAGCTCTAGCCCTCATAATCTCAACTCAGGCCAGCAGGAATGAGGAGGGTAAAAGAAAGAGAAGAAAGGGAAATTCACCAGAAAGAGCATGTGTCACCTATTCTTAGATCCCATCAGTTACACCTACCTGCTAGGTAGGCTAATGAATGTAGAGGTTACTTTGAGTTCCCATAATCTCATTAAAAAATAGAGTTGTGTTACAAAGACACAGGGAGGAAATAGATTTGACAGACAACATCGGCTCAGTTCCACCGTTGCATCACATTGGGTTTTTGCACTCAATTTAAATTTTTTTTTTTTAATTACAATTTATTGTGGTGACAGTGGTCAGCAAAATTGCATAGGTTTCAAGTATACAATTCTATAATACAGCATCTTTACATCACATTGTGCGTTCACCACCCAGAGTCAGTTCTCCTTTCATCACCATATGTTTGATCCCTTTTACCCTCATCTACCACCTGCCTCCCTCCTTACACTCTGGTAACCACTAAACTGTTTTCTGTGTCTATGAGTTTTTGGTTCTTTGTTTCTTTGTTTATCTTTCCTTTGTTGCTTTCAATTTTATATTCCACATATCAGTGAACTCACATGGTTCTCAGCTTTTTTCTGTGAGACTTATTTCACTTAGCATAATAATCTCAAGATTCATCCATTGTGTTCCAGATGGCAGTATTTCATCTTTTTTTATGTCAGAATAGTATTGAATTGTGTATATATACTACAACTTCTTTATCCAATCATCTATGGATGGAGATTGGTTGTTTCCATGTCTTGGCCACTGTAAATAAAGCTGCAATGAATATTGGAGCAAGATGCTCAACATCACTAATCATCAGAGCAATGCTAATAAAAACCACAATAAGATATCACCTCACCCCATTTAGAATGGCTATCGTCAACAAGACAAATAATAACAATGTTGGAGAGGCTATGGAGAAAAAAGGAACCCTCATACACTGTTGGTGGGAATGTAAATTGGTGTATCCACTGTGGAAGGCAGTGTGGAGGTTCCTCAAAAAATTATGAATAGAATTGCCATATGACCCAGCAATTCCTCTCCTGGGTATCTACTAAAAAAATCTGAAAACATTTATCTGTAAAGATATATGTGCTCTGATGTTCATTGAAGCTTTATTCACGGTGGCCAAGACATGGAAACTACAAAAGTGTCCTTTTTGTAGATGATTAGATAAATGTATTTTAACATGTAAACTAGAATATAAGCTCCACAGAAGACTGGGCTTCTCTGTTTTGTTAATGTTATATACTCATGTAGCAGAGTATCTGTCACATCATAGGTACATATTGAAAATTAATTAAACGAGTACATGTCCTCCTGAAGTGGAACAAAGCTCAGAAACTATAAACTTGGTTGTGCGTTTATGTCTTAGACATGTTTCCTTCCTGAATCAGTACCAATCACAATCTTTCAGGGCCTGATTTTCCTCTGTTTACAGTGGTCAAATTATCTCTAAAACACTTTTTGTAGTACTACTCATGACACGAACTGTGGAGTTGAAAAAAACAAGCCTAGAAATCTATAATTTAGAAAACTGTGAAGAGTTTATTTTGAAATAAACATTTTATTGAAATGTAGCCTACTTACAGAAAAGCTCACGGATTATGAGTGCATGGCTCAAAATTTCACAAATTAAACACACCTCTTTAA